>NC_058406.1:93913386-93997024 GCF_002201575.2 Neomonachus schauinslandi | reverse complement strand
AAGGAAGGAAGGAAGGAAGGAAGGAAGGAAGGAAGGAAGGAAGGAAGAAAAAAGGCAGGGTTGTACTTAAGAAACAGGTGACCAGTTGCACCAAGGACTAGGTAGAACTAAAGACTGTCCTCGAAGCAGGAATGTACTGACTGCTATGTATTATGTGAATACTAAGTAAGATTCCAGTAAGAAATTCCCTAATTCTCTCAAGAAAAAGAAAACCTCCCATATTTTAAAGAGGTTTTGTTGTTGTTGTTGTTGTTGTTGTAATCTTTAATGGAATTTGCAAGTAAGAAAAAAAAAGTACTAAAGCCCAAATCAAAGCTGAAGACAGTCACTGCCAGAGAGAACCTTCCTTAAGTCATCCGGGTGTTGATGATGGCTTTGGCTGAGCTCGCCTTAGCATGTACTAGACAAAAAAGGAGAAAGCTAGAAAGGATCCATACTCATCCTTTTGCCATGGACTTTGTCAGAAGACCATGAATGCGAGATCATTCCACACTAATATTACATCCTACAGAAATGTTAAATATACTCTTGCACTGTACTAGTTTCTAAACGATGTTATGAATATAGTTTTACAAAGAGTTACTAATCAAGAGACAGTGAAAAGTACACTTTACAATTCCTTATTAAAATGGAAAATCCATTTCACTCACAAAGTTTAGATAAAATAAAAAAAAGCAATGCGCAGAGCAAATTCCTTTTTAAATTTCCTTACTTTGTATTTTCATACTTTTCAAATTTAAGCCTAACAGTATGGAATCCTGCCTCCTCCGGAGATGATATTTATGCTGTTTTTAATCACACCCAAAGTTCTAGGAATAACCTCTTCTAGTTCCTTAATTTCTAATATTTGAAGTCTTGGGCTTAACCTGCAAAAATCTTGCTATTTTATAACAAATGTTGTTTAAGCAAAACCATTTAAGAAAGCCATTTCACGTAATGCTTAACATGAGGCTATTAAGAAACTAAGAATACTATTCTTTGAGAAATTAGTAACTTTAAATTACAACTTACTTAGAAACGAGAATAATAATCTTAGAGGACACATAGTGGTATCCTTTAGAAATTACTGAAGCAGAGCATATCTTTAAAAAAAATAAGTGTAGTATTCAGAACTTTTATTATTAATGATCAGAAATATGCTAAACCCATTAATATAAATTATTCCTTTTTTTTTTTTTTTTTGGCTAAACATTTAAAGTAGGAAAGTACCTGCACTTGTCAAGAGGGAAAAATTTTATTACTACAAAAATGTCAACTACATTCTGGGTCATATGATGTTTATTCAACACAGCTAATCTATATTACTGAATACACTCTAAACTTCGAATTATTTTCTTAAATTTGATATAAACGTTGAGAAAATATATAACATGCAGATCAGACTAATATTAAAGATCTCCCCAGTCTTCTAAAAGAATCACAATACTTTGAGGATATATCGACTTCCTCAACCTATTAAATCTTAAACTATTTTTGAAAATAACAGTTACATTCTCATTTATGCGCCCAACTAATCAAAACAAAACACAATGATGCAGATGTTCTCATTATTCCCTGACTCAGGGGATTTGAACTAAATGGCACCTACACCAGTAAACCGTGTATTATATAGTTTTTTGCATATTACAGACAGTGCCTGACTCGCTAAATTACAGCCCGCAAAACCTTTCCTCCACCTTTCACATATGGCTCTGAAAGTTTGAGTTAAGAACTTCTTAATTTGCAAAACTATACAGAAAAAGATGTTTAAAGTCTACCAAAGTTTTTTATATTAGCAATAAAAAAGAAAACCTTACATAAACTGTAAGCTTAAAATGAATACAATGAAACAGACCACATGAAGAAAATCTTAATTTAAGACTGCAGAGACATGTGTGTGTGTATACACCTACAATACTCACACATACGTATACTGCACCACAAACCATCAGTCCCCATTAAGCCCAAGGACTATGAAAGAGAAATTTCCAAAGTGAGCTGCTGAGAAAGAAAAAACACTGTGAGGGAGAGAACATGTTAAATTTTTCTCCCGAATTTTCTAGCATTTTGCAGTGAAGGGATGGACTGATCGTTCCAGCCCAAGTCACAATTAAACAGCCCATTATATTTTGATGCACTATATATTCAGTAGAGCACACTCAGCGAAACTAGTTTGATTTCTAATAACGTTGTGATAATTCTCTCTCCTACAAGCATCTCAGAAAACAGAGCCACCTTCTAACCAATGCTGAACCGACCAACAATGCTGTAGATAACAAATACATAAGAACCATTGCATACTATCAGATTTCACTGTACGCAGTCTGATCAATGCTCTGAAACATAAACGCAACGTGCTTTGCGGTAGATTTGACTTGCATAAAAGACACCAGGGCAACGGGGGTCCGTTTTACCCACCACTTCTACAAAATGTGTGTAAAATCAAAGATTTAGAAAAGATTTTACTCCGAAGAGACACCTAGGTCTTCTTCCGAAGCCCAGACTAACAGCTCCCGGCAAGAATACACTACTCGGCCACATATATTGTACAGCATCGATACCCAGACACCTGAAACCACCTGAACTGAGTTAGGCTGTCAGCTCCAAGGTGTTGCTAGCGTGCAAGCAACACTGAATGAAGCAGCTAAGCCCTCCTAGGTACACTAGGTGGTAACCTTGGCACCAAGTGCCTCAGTAGTACAAAACCTCTTTCCCTATTAGAAAATGCGTAAGACTGTTCCAAAGAATATGCTACAATCGTGAGAACCTTCTCCACAAAGGGGAGCAGCTGAAAAGGCTGGTTTTTTCTGTTTGTTTTTGTTTTTTTTTCTCTCCGGTCAGAAACTCTCGGTAGGAGACGGGGCTACAAATCTAAGAAACCCAGCTTCTGGTTGCAATACTATGACAGCTTGCAGAGCAGCCCCGCCAAACCAGAGCTCAGTTTTCCTATCAGCAAAATGGGAATCACCACCGCCACCCCTCCCCCTCGCCAGGGAGTCCGGCGCACCCTGGAAGTCTAAGATTACCCAGGGCGATAAGCGATGAGGAGTGGCCGCCGCTCCCAGGACGCCCACCCCGACTTCCCCCACAAACCCCGAGACAGAAAGGCAGGGCCGGCATACCTGGCTTCACAGTCTTGAGACGGATGGGCTCTCGGAAGTGGCGGATGACAGCCAGGGTGTCCCGGTTGGTGAGCCCGCTGACAGGCGTCCCGTTCACCTCCAGCAGCACATCCCCAGGGCTGGGCGCCTTGCCCGAGACGACGCAGCAGGTGCCCCCGCCGGGCTCCTCCCGGAGCCGCCCCAGGTAAGGGAACTCGCCGCGCTCCGCGCCGCCCCGGATCTCGGCGCCCAAGTCGCCCGGGGGCCCGGCCCAGGACACCGCGCACTCCTGCACCTTGCTGAGCCAGTGCTTCTTCTTCTTCAGCGTCTTCGACATCCCGAACCCCGCTGCACCATGGGGGAGACCCCGCGCGGGCGGCGGGGGCGCCGCTCCGGCCCCCTCTCAGCCTGGGGGCCCGGCGGCCCGTGCAGCCCAGCGAGGGGGCCTCGACGCTCCGGCGCCCCCACCCCCGACCGCAGCCCGCTGGGGCCGGGCTGCTCCAAGCCCCGAGACGCCCCTCGGACGCCCCTCCCGGCTGCGCTCCCCGGGGCTGCCGGGCTCCGCGAGGACCACCCCGGGCTAGGCTGAAGAAAGGAGAGGGGAACTGTCCCCGGGCAGCTCCTTTCGGGCGGGGTCACGGCCGCCGGCTGGCCCCCGGGCTCCTCGCCGGAGCGGCGGGAAAGACAGAAGCAGGGGGGCGGGGAGGTGAACAGGGAAGAGCCGGAAAGGGAAAAATCCGTCGGGGGCGCGCAGAAGCGCGCGAAGACCCGTCGCAGGATCGATCGCGGCTGCTGCGGAGCTGGAGCGCCGAGACCAACGCCTGCCCAAGCTGCCAGGAAACTGCTGCTTTCAAACCCGCCGCAACCTCCTCCGCCTCCCTCTTCCCTTCCCCCCCACCCTCGCCCATCCCTCATCCAGAGCCCCGCCCCCTCCTGCCGCGCGGCGCCCGGCGCGCTGCCGTCACAGGCCAGGCGCTTGGGAACGAGCCCCAGCACTCGTCTCCCTCGCCGGGGATTGGCCCCCAGCGGGTAGGGGGCGGATCCTCGACGAGAGTGAGGACCACCTATTGGTCGGTGGGAGTGGAGAAGGCGGGCACTAGGATGAGTGAAGTTTAAAGAGGGTGGAAAAAAGAAGTTTGAAGAGTGAGCGAGGCCGAAGGGAGGGGCAGGGGAATGGAACCGGCCACACATCGCAGGGCCGAGAGAGGCCCTCCTTACCGCGGCTGGAGCCAAGCGAAAACTCGGACACGGAAGAGCGGAGAGAACTCCGAGGTGGAGGCGTGGCTGGAGAGCCGGGCGGAGCAGGGGGTGGAGCCCCGGAGCCTGCGCGGGGAGCTTCCAGGAGAGGATGTACTTTGGAGGGGAGACGACGAGCCGAGTCTACTGCCCGAGGTGGCGGGCTCTCCAGGGTGGCCTGTCACAACCGATCAATTGATGTTTCTTGTTCGTTCACTCACACATTCAGCAAATGTTATTGGACGCCCATGATGGAAGGTAAGATAGAGTCCTGCATACTGCTGTGCGACCTGGGGCAAATTAGACAACCTCTCTGAGCCGCTGCATCTTGGGCTGAAAAGTGGAAATAATTATATCCCTCCAAGCAGTTGTGAAGATTCATGAGGTACATATAAAATATCTGCACAGTACCTCACAGAAGGTGGGTGCTTACCTTTTGGTAGCTGGTGATGTTAACGATGACTTTATGTCAGAAATTGTGCTAGGTACTGGGTTTCAAAGATGAAGAAAACAGCCGTCAAGGAGGTCAGAGTCTAGTGGGAGAGACTGACAAGTTCACAGACTGCCTGAGATGAGGTAGGGTGATGTGGAGGTAGAAGGTAGGATTAGAACTAGCCCAGGAACCAGCAGACCTGCATGCTACTTACTTGCTGTTTGACCTTGGCCAAATCTCAGCTTCAAGTTTATTCATCTGTGAAAGAGGTGGAGGGAGGACTAACATTGAATAAAGAACATCTTAGGTCCCTTCCAGCACTAATTTTTCAAAAACTCTTGAGCATTCTGTCTTCCCTCACTTGACTCACACTCTCCCAGTCTTTTTGTCTTTTAAAAATCTTATCCATTCTCAGCCCAAATGCCATCTCTTCCAAGTAGCCTTTGATTTCTTGTCCTCCAAGTAGAAACTTTTCTTGAGCTATGATACTTTGTCTTACTTTTTCAGAGTGACTCCTAATTATATAGTCTCCTGTCTCCCTTTAATGGTTGAGGAAAGCCCTTATTTACACTATGAATAACTCCACAGAATCTCATCATGTATAAGATAGAGGGGACCAAGTTTCAACGACTGCAGTGATTTTGTTCACACCATTGTATCAGTCAGAGCCTAGCAGGAAACAAATGGTACTTTGCAAAGATGTGGGCAGGCTGTGGGAAACCACAAGGGTAGTGTGGAACCCTAGGGCTACAAGCTCCTAGGTCTGTAGAAGGGGAGGGAACCAAAATTCAGCACCAAAAAGGCAGCCGGACAGGAGCCTGTGAACTTCAGTCAAGGGATGCAGTCAGCCTAAGTAATTGTCCAAGGAGAAAGCTGGGGGATTTATATCTCACTCACCTCCCTCTTCCAGTCTCCTGCTGGTACATCCCAGTGGCCAAATCCAACCAGAAGCCAGAGGGCAAGAGAACCCTTTGCTCCGGTCCATCTCAGTCAGTCACACAAAGAAGAGGAAACCCTGCATCTGGAGAGAAAAGGGGGAAATACCCAGCACAGACATGTGGATTGCTCCGATTTACCCAGATCTGAGACAAAGCTGGAATATTTTTTTCTGAAGTATTACCTACACTAACAGATTCCTGGATGAGATCTTGATAACCTCCATGTCATCTGCTTTCACAGCACCTCTGAGAAAATGTCTTTTCCTGCCCAGATTGTATCCGTTAGGATACTTTTGGCCACAAGGAACAAAATATGTAATAGCTTAAAGTATAAGGTCATTTATTCTATCTTTAACACAAGGTTCAGATGTTAAGTAGTTCCAGGGTTAGTTCAGCACCACAGTCATGTCACTAAGGACCCAAGTTCTTTTTGTGCCTGCTCTCTACCATCATATGCATGTTGGCTTCTATCTCCAGGCTTATCACCTCTTGATTGCAATGTGGCTGCCACAGCTCCAGATAGGACATCCTCAGAGGTCACTGTGCAAGCAGGAAGGGAAGGAAAGGCAGTGCTGCTCCCATTTTTATGAAGGAGAATAACCTTTCCCAGACTGTAACCCCCACCCCAACCAGTAGAATCTCCCTTATTGGCCAGAAAACGGTCACATGCCCACTGCAGCCCAGTGGCAAAAAGAAAATGAGATTGCCACAGTTCATTAAATTGATGAGTCACCCCAAACAAAATAGGGGTTCTGTTTGAGAGGAGAAAGAATAGGTTTCAAGTAGGCACCCAATAGTGTGTGCCACATGCCTCAACCAAGAAGTTATCTTGACTCTTGGGCAGAAAACTGCAGTGATTAGGATCTTGAGCTCTGGAGTCAGACTGCAAATCCCAGTTTTTCTACTACTAGCTTTGTAATCTTGAGAAAACTACTTAACCTTACCTAAACTCCATTTCCTCATCCATGAAAGGGGCATAATAACAGTCTTAGCTAGGTTGTTGTGAGAACTGAATGGAGCTATTTGAGTCAAGAAAGCACTTAACATATGGTCTAGCATAAAAGCAAACATTCAATAAATTAGTTTGTGCTAGTTATATTTATGACAAGGCAAAAAACATTGTTCATCACCTTTGTAACTCTCTAAGTATTAAATTCACCCATCTTAGTAAGCCTAGGTTCCATTTTTTAAAAATTCTAGAAATAAGCTGCCGATGCCAGTGAATTAATTCTGGTAGGATATTATTCTGGAAATTACTGCATAATTAAAAGAGTCACATTATGAGTGTCTATCTGTAAAATGGTACCTAAGCAAATAATCAAATTGTATCTATGTTTATCACTGCTTCCTAAACTTAATAGTTGGATAATAATAGTTATGATTTCCACTGGGGAGTATTAATAAGTCAAACAATATGGAAACTGGTTTAACAAAAAGAAGGGATACAGTTGAATTTGATGATCTCCAAGGTTTCTTTGAGCTACTTCTAACCATCCATAAGTTAAACATAGATATGTTTCAACATGCTGCATACCACAGGAGTTAGGTCCCAAGATGGCTGTGGAGATGCCAACACAAGTATCATAATGTCTAAAGGCAGAAAGGGGGGAAGTGGTTGTCTCCTTTCCCCATTTCTTTTTCAGAAATCAAGGAAACCTCTCCTCAAAGGCTCCAGGCAAGTCTTTCCCTCCAGCTTATTGGGCAGAACTTTCCCAAATGCCCTTTCCTACACCGAAGGTACAAAGAGTGATGAAATACCCTTACCCATTTTCACCCTCTGGTGCTCAAAAGGAGATCCAGTGTCTTATAAACTGCACGGCTGCACAATATCTGAACTTGGTGGGGGGGGTGTCTCTTCTCAAATACGAAGAAGGAAAGACTGGGCTTTTAGGTAAGCAATCCACAGTGTCCTCCACAAAGAGACTGCATTGATTTGCTTCTAGTATATATTTCTTCTGACAAGGTGGGGAATTGGTTTTGTCTTATGATCTTGTGCAGAGTGCTCCTAATGAGAGTTAAATAAACCCTCCTACTTCGAAAACTTCAGAATGGCAGGTATAAATTGCCAATTTTTCTGAAATGACCCATGCTCGCTTACTCCTCTGTACAATCAGAGGTGTCTTGTATGGTGGTACGGTTTGTGTGCTGACAGCTCTGGGGCCATCACTCACATCGGCGTCCGTGTGGATCATGCCCCTGGAGTTGTGCATGGCTTGGTGCCCAAGCAAGGCACGTGTAGGGAGAAGTGTTCAATTTTATTTATTTCTATACTCTCAATTGTTTCTTTCATAAAAACTTGAATCTCTAGTAATAGTAAATCAAATCATTATTGAGATGAAGTCATTCTCAAGTATTGGTGGTGGCAGAGGGTGGGGGAGAAGTAGATTATACAGATAAAACAAATATTTGCCTTCCCTGCAGAATAGAACAACATTCATCCTGTTTTTCTTCCCACAGATTATATAATAAAATTATCTTGAATTTTAAAAATTCTGGTCACCGAAATCTTTCATGTTTGGACAAAAATGTCCATATTTACTGGTATTATGGAAATGATATATGTAATGTAATCTAACATTAATAACCTAACCAAATTCAGTATTAATGTTCTATTCTATCTTTACATTTTATTAGCATTTTTATTTGCCTAGGTCTATGGGCTAATTTGTATGCTAATGCTAAAATATGCTCAATTACAAAAGCAGTTACATGGAAGATTTTATTTCCGTTAAACAAACTAATTTATTGTCTAAAATCTGTACTACTATGTCTCATACATAAACGTGCATTTTTGGCCACGGGCGCACTTACCTGCAAATGACCAAATGAATCCAGCCCAAATTCACAGAACAATAGAAACATTCAAAACCAAGTGCAGTGCCAACATGCTTTGAAAGGGGGGTTAGTTAAGCAGTCAGATGTCAAGTTCATCTAACAAAGCAGGACAAAGAGAACATTGAATGAAATAGAAAATACGAAAATACCTATCTTTCCACTTTCAGCTTAAATACAATCTCCTACTCAAGGCCAGCCTTTATTTCCTGCAGCTAGATGTCAGTTCTTCCTTCTCCAGAACTACTAGCATGTTACCTCTATGTGTTTTGTTTTCCAATAGACCTCAAGATCCTTGAGAGCAGTGTCAATCTCTGATTCATTTGTGCATCCCCCATTGGTCTGGGTACTTTGTCTTTAGTAGAGTTAGCACACATTCATTCAAAAAACAGAGAGTACCCATTATAAACAGGCATTGTTTTAGGTGTTGGTTTACGGCAATGAACAGACTTACAAGGTCCCTCGTTTCATGGGGAAGAAGACAGTGCAGGGGAAGAAGAAGTTTTCCTCCACCCTGTTAAGGTCCCTGGCTGGGTCTGAAAATTCAACTGACAAAGACACATTAACAGGAGAAAAGCACACAACTTTATTTAATATAAGTTTTATGTGACACAGGAGCCTTCATAAAGGAAATAAAGACCAGAAGAAATTATTAAACCTGAGTGGTTTTTGATTAAGAGTTGAAAGTCATGGAAAGATGTGATAGGGCAAAGAATATGAGCTGAGAGTAGTAAACCCAGGAAACTCAGCAAATTCTGTTCACTCAGATTCTTGTTGATATCTCTCCATCTTGGATATCTGGATGCTCCTTTTTACTCCAGGTATGGAGAGGGCACCTCTCCTATGAGGGTCTTATGATCTGCTTCAGAGAAGAAGGGCAGGGAGAAGGTCAGACAGACTGCTTCTCCTATTTTCTCAAACTGCTTCAGTTTAAAATATTCAATACGCCAAGCTGCCATATTTTAGGGTATCACATCCTGAACTCCATCAACAGCAAGCCCAAAGCAAGTAAATGATCAAGAAAATTTCCAGTAGTAATAGTACTGTAATTAAAATAGAAGATGAAACAGAATGAAATGATGGGTATTTAGGAGAAGACACAGGTTACATCAGATGGAAATCATGGAGCAGATCTGCTTGTGAAGGTGACAGTTTTGCTGAGACATGAATGACAAGGAAGAGGGAGCCAAGTAAAGCCTGGAGACCTGAACACTCCAGGCCAACAAAGAGACCTCAGACACTGTGAAGTTTTTAGGAGAGAGTGGTAGAATCTGATTGACATTTTAGACTGATAGTTCTGATGGCTCCATGGAGAAGGAAGAGGGTGACAGTGGAATCAGGGAAGCCAGATAAAAACCTGGAACAGGAACCCACTGAGAAAGCTCAGTGCCATGGACCAGGGTAGAAACAAAATGAAAATTTATCAAGTGCACTGTGGAAATCAGAAATTATAGTTTTAATTTCCGAGACTGATCACAGTTAAAGAAATATGTTACAGTTATATTTAATGAGAAGCTTTGTGAAATGTAACTGCTTTGTTGAAATGTCCCTTCCCAGTGAGAGGGATGTCCCTTCCCAGTGAGAGGAACTTAGAAAATAAAAAGTGGGGAAAATACTTAATTAAGTTTAACTTTATACAGGTTCTTTCTTTTGCTGTGTTTATTGAGTAGCATGCCTGGAGAGACAAAACGCTACGTTCAAGGTTTTTCTTTAATCTTTTAAGAAAGTAACATCTACTTGAAGTATACAGTGACCTTAAAGTTTGTGAAACAACATACTGTTCTTTTAATCTACAGGATGTGTTGTTTTAAGAAGTAGAATTTGTTTCCAGACTTATAAAGGAACTCACAAACTTCGTTTTTAAAGAGCTTCACTACCATACAAAATCTTTAGTTTTGTTGACTAGTTGGAAAACTTCAGGCCCTTGAGTCTTTTCACTGCAGATTAGATGTAAATAAACAGTGCCTTTCATGGATTCTAATACAAAGCATGATGTGAAGCTCCCTTTCTTCAACAGAAGGAAAATTCTCATTTACTTGGCTAAACTTAGGTGAAGTGTTTCCAAACGCACACTCCCAAATTTCACAGTAAAAATGATTGGAAACACACCACATGAGCTTAAAATAAAACACACCCCATTCAAAGTCCGGGTACTGTGTGCCTTTCTTAACATTTAACAAGAGTATCTAAATAAAGTCTATATTTTGCATTCAAAAATGGAGTGTGACCTTGTTGGATCTGGAGTGAAGGAGAGAAGGAGCTGAATTTTGTTCCAGAAGCAGGGCAACATTCTAGATAAAGTGGGTTCTGAGGAGGTGCTTCTGTGCTTTAGAACCTAATCTTGGCACATTTAAATATATAATAACTGTTTGCTAAGAGTAGATCCTAAAAGTTTTCATCACAAGAAAAAGAAAATTGTAACTATGTGTGGTGCTGGATGTTAGCTAGACTTATTGCGGTGATCATTTTGCAATACATACGCATATCAAATTATTATGTTGTACACCTGAAACTGTTGTATGACAATTACATCTCAAGTAAATCGATGTAAACAAATACTGTCTGTTCACAGTTTGATAGGCATAAATAGGAAAAACAGAGTAACTGATTATATCAATAGCAAACCTTCGGAACCATTAAGACAATCATTACATGGTTAATTTTCAAGGCATTCTTTTCAACTGTGGAGTGTTTGAGAATGTTGAGATTAAAAAATTTCAAATTGCAAGCTACTATGGACTGAACTGTATCCGCCCCAAATTTGTATGTTGAAGCCCTAACCCCCAGTGTGACTGTATTTGGAGACAGGACCTATAAGGAGGGAATTAAGCTTAAATAAGGTCACAAGTGTGGGGCCCTACTTCAGTAGGATTAAGGGCCTCTTCAGAAGAGCGATCTCTCCTCTGCTTCCCCACAGCAAGGAGGAGGCAGGCTGAAAGTCAGGAAGAGAGAAGAGAGTTCTCACCAGAAACCAACCATGCTGACACCCTGCTCTCCGACTTCCAGTCCCTAGAACTATGAGAAAATTAATTTCTGTTGTTTAAGTCACCAATCTATGGTATTTTGTTATGGCAGCAGAGCTGGCTTAGACACATGCAATCACAGTGATCCTTTAAAAAAAAAATAAGGGGCGCCTGGGTAGCTCAGTCCTTAAGCATCTGCCTTCGGCTAAGGTCATGATCCCAGGGTCCTGGGATCCAGCCCCACGTCCAGCTCCCTGCTCAGCGGGGAGCCTGCTTCTCCCTCTCCCTCTCCCCCTGCTTGTGTTCCCTCTCTCTGTCAAATAAATAAATAAAATCTTTTAAAAAAATAAACAAGATGTTACTCCTTGCTCAATACCAATTGTATCCCCATTTTACTCAGAGTAAAAAAAAAAAAAAAAAAAGCCATTGTTCCTACAATGACCAACAGAACCACCATCATCCAGTTACTTCTCTGATCTCTTTTCCTACTGCCCCCTACCGACCCACTTGTCTCCACTCCAACTATGCTGGCCTTCCTGCAAATCTTCCAACATGCTGGACATGCTCTCACCTCAGCTCTCCCCCTGCCTAGAGTGCCCTTCCGCCAGATATCTGTGTGGCTCATTCTCTCGCCTCCATTTGGCATTGGCTCAAATGTCACTTCTCAATGTGTTCTACTTTACCTTCCTATCTAAAAATGCAACATCCTCTTAACTCTTGGAACTCCTCACTCTGCTCTTTTCTTTCCTTTGTCCACAGCACTTACCACTTTGTTATAAACATAATAATTATATATTATTTTTTCTGTTTTGACCTTTGAATGTAAGTTCCAGGAAAACAGAAATCTTTGTTTTGTTCACTAATTTATCCCGGGTGCCTAGAATAGCACCTAGCTTATAGTAGGATCTCAGTAAGTACTTGTCTGCTCGAGTACTTATATATTAAATATACTAGATCACTTAATCTTCATAATAATTTTAAAACAGCAATTCAATTTTTGTAATAATCCTATGAGGCAGCTATCATCATATTCCCATATACTAGTGAGTCAAAAGGTTACTCTGGGCACCCCCATGTTTCTCCACATTAAGTGTGAGTCAAAACTTGAACTCAGATATTTTTATTCCATATCTAGCCTCTTTCCTTTGCCATGGTGGTCATTCTAAGACATTTTCACAGTGGAACAAAATGTCAAAATACTCAAATTAAGAAATCATGGTCTATTACAACTGCATCAGGATGATTAAAATGAAAAAGACTGACCCTATTAAGTGTTGGCAAAAAAAACACACAAAAAAAAACATAGACATGTGGACATTCTCATACACTCCAGTGAGAATGTAAATTGGTTCAACCACTTTGGGAAATTGGCCGTTTCTACTAAAGTTAGCAAATGTATGTGCTAGGATCCAACAGTTCTAATCCTGGGTACATACCCAACAGAAATGAATACTTATGTCCTCCAAAAGATCTATACAAGAATTATTCATAATAGCCCCAAACTGGAAACAACCCAAATGTCCATTAAGATTAGAATAGCTACATAAATCTCGGTACAGTCTTAGAATGCTAGACAACACTATAAGAATAAAACTCACCTGCACACAGCAAAATGGATGAATGTCGCAGCCATAATTTTAAGCAAAAGAAGCCAGACACAAAATTACATACTATCAGATTCCATTGATAAGAATTTCAAGAATAGGTCAAACTAATATATGGTGATAAAACTCAGAATTATGATTACCTTTGAGAGAGTACTGACTGAAGTGAGCACAGAAGACCTTCTGAGGCCCTGGCAATGTTCTACATCTTAATATGGGTAGTCCTTTAAAGACTTACCAACATATGTAGAAATCAATCTAGCTGTATACTTAAGATTATACACCTTACCATATAAGTTATGTACCAATAAACAAGTTTTTTTAAAAATGAGGAAATAATGGATTATTCAATAAATAGTTACAGAACAAATGACTGGACATCTGAAAAAAATAAATGTTGATCCTTGATCCCTGCCATATTCCTTACCTGAAAATAAATTTCAGATGATCAGATATTTAAGTATAAAAATATCCAGCTAGTATTAGAATAAAAGATGTTAAAATTGTTTTATAGTATTGGAGGAAGAAGGCTTTTCTTATCAAGATATAAACAGTAATCTTGAAGAAACATTCTTAGATTTGACTACAAAAGACTTCGAATGACAGAACATGACAACACAATTACAACAGACAAAGTTTAAAAGAAAATTACAGTCTTGGAACAATATTTGTTGACAAAAGCAAATTTCCTTCTTATACAAAATTCTTATAAATTAGTAAGTAAGCAAAACAAAAAAAATAATCCAGTGGAAAGACAGGCTAAGTTATAGGAGAAAAAGCCCGTCTTCAAACATGTGAAAAAACATTAACTTAATTTTTAAATAAAAATAAAATTCCATTTTTCATACAACAGATTGCCAAGGATCAAAAAGCTTGATAATATATTATGTTGTTGAGACAGGACTATATATTGGTACACTTCTTTGGTAAGTAATATGCCAGCATCAAAATTTTTAAATTTTCAATGCAGTTCTACTAGGAATTTCCAAAGACTTATGTACTAGCAAGTATTTTGCAGATTGTATGTAGTAGAAAATGTCTAGAACAGAGACTGGTTAAGTGAATTGTGATGTATACATTCAACAGAATACTGTGCAGAATGAGGTAGAGCTTCATATGCTGATGTGGGAAGATCCTTAAGATAGATTTTTTAAAGTACAGAAGTGTTTGCTCCTATTTGAATTTAAAAAGGAGGTATGGTGGATATTTGCATACACATATATATGCCTGTGTCCTCTGGAGCATCTTGGAGAAATTAATGGCTGTGTTTGTCCCTGGGCAGTGTGACTAGGAGACTGAAAGGGAAAAATGCTTTTTGCTAAATACTCTTTGCACCATGAATTATTTTTACCAAGTACAATTGATCCTCAAACAACACAGGTTTGAACTGTGCGGATCCATTTATATGCAGATTTTTTGGGATAAATACAGTACACGCTATAAATGTATTTTCTCTTATGATTTTCTTCAAGTTTTTAATTCCAGTTAGTTAACACAGTATAATATTAGTTTCAGGTGTGCAATATAGTGTTTCAACACTTCCATACAACACCTGGTGCTCATCATAACAAGTGCACATCATAACAAGTGCACCCCTTAATCCCCCTCACCCATTTCACCCATCCCTCTGCCCCCTCCCCTCTGGTAACCATCAGTTTGTTCTCTACATTTTAGAGTCTACTTCTTGGTTTGCCTCTCTCTTTTTTTCCCCTATTATAATTTGTTTGGTTTCTTAAATTCCACATAGGAGTGAAATCATATGGTATTTGTCTTCCTCTGACTGCCTTATTTTGCTTAGCATAATACACTCTAGCTCCATCCAGGTCATTGCAAATGGCAAGATTTCATTTTTTTCTATGGCTGAGTAATATTCCATTGTATATATATACACAACATATCTTCTTTATCCATTCATCAGTCAATGGACACATGGGCTGTTTCCATATTTGGCCACTGTAGATAATGTTGCTATAAACATTGGGGTGCATGTATCCCTCTGAATTAGTATTTTTGTATTCTTTGGGTATGATTTTCTTAACTTTTTCTCTTACTTTATTTTAATAATACAATATATAACGCATACAATATACAGAATGTGTTAAACAGCTGTTATTGGTCAAGGCTTCCAGTCAAGAGTAGGCTATTAGTAGTTAAGTTTGGGGGGAGTCAAAAGTTATATACAGATTTTCAACTGCACAGGGTTTGAGTTGTTCAAGGATTGGCTGTACATGTATTACTTGAAAAAAAGACAAAAGTAAAAATACTATGTTCAAGTAAAAGTAGGAAGAGGAGCAAAAAGAAGGACTGTGGGGAGGGGAAGTGGAAGGAGGAAGAGAAGAAAGAAAAATAATCAAGACCTGCTCTTCTGCATGGCCCACATGGCCTAGCCCATGTATCCAGAGTATGCTGGATAAATAAAACTCCCCAATCCAGTCTGCCAGTCTGGAATCCCATCTGAGCACCAGTTCAGTATTTTCAGCTCAGGTTAATCTTTTAAAACCAAACTACTTAGGGCATGAGATACTTGGCCTAGGGAATTTTCTGGTTCTTGGAGGTAGCCTATGCCGATAAGAAATGAAACCTTACCTAATGCTTACTATCTTTAGAGGAGATGATGGGTGAATCAACATTTTGTGAAAACACACACATGTGTGTATATATACCCTTTATATATATAAAACACTAACATGTTACTTATCCGAAGCTAAGGATGGACGGGTTAGAAGTCACTCGGACCGTTCAACAGTTCTGTATAGATGCCAGTTCTGTAGTTCTAATGATTTTAGATAAAAAATAGTTTTGCTTTCTGTTGAATTGTATTTTTTTTTATTCACTTATTTGACAGAAAGAGACACAGCAAGAGAAGGAACACAAGCAGGGGGAGTGGGAGAGGGAGAAGCAGGCTTCCCGCGGAGCAGGGAGCCCGATGCGGGGCTCGATCCCAGGACCCTGGGATCATGACCTGAGCCGAAGGCAGCCGCTTAACCGACTGAGCCACCCAGGTGCCCCTGTTGAATTGTATTTTAACTAAAAGCTGATGTTTTAAAAAAACAAATTACTAGAACAAAACCTATTGGCAGAAATTTCATCAACATTAGTTTTTGGAGAGACTTGGGGTTCAGCTAATTTTCTAGACTTGGGGTGTTTGTTCTACAGAAAGTGTTCTAGCCCATGTTTATCTTGATCTAGGAGGTTATATGTGTACCAAATGGAAGTTATTTTAAAGTGAAATTTTAAGATGGTTTTACAGAATATTGATAGAGCAACAGCCAAGGTAAACAGGTGGTAAAACTTGAGAATTTCTCAGACAGAAAGACAAATACTATATGATCTCACTTATATATGGAATCTAAAAAAAAACTAAACTTGTAGAAACAGAAGAGATTGGTGGTTGCCAGAAGCAGGGGCGGGGAGAGGGGGAAATGAGTGAAGGTGGTCAGAGAGACAAACTTCCAGTTATAAGTTAAGTTCTGGGGATGTAATGTAGAGCATGGTGACAATAATTAACAGTACTGTACCGTAAATTAGAAAGTTGCTAAGAGTAGACCTTAAAAGTTCTCATCACAAGAAATTTGTAACTATGTGAGTTAATGAACATTAACTTACTGTGGTAATCATTTCACACTTTATACTTATGTCAAATGAATATATTGTACACTTTAAACTAATACGATGTTATATGCGAATTATAGCTCAGACTCGAAAAAAAATGAAGGTTTTAAGTTAACTTTTGGCTTAAGTCCTTTTGTATAAAACTCACGTAAAACTTACTTGAGTAAACGAGAAAACTGGATAAATACATATATATCTGATTTGGTTATTTTAATATCTAAGAAACAAATGAAAACTCAATCTATTTTTTTTAAAGATTTTATTTTCGCAAGATAGCACGCATGAGCACGCATGCACGAGTGGGGGAAGGTGGAGTGGGGAGGGGCAGAGGGAGAAGCCGACTCCCCGCTGAGCAGGGAGCCCAATGCCAGACTCCATCCCAGGACCCTGGGATCATGACCTGAGCCAAAGGCAAACATTTAACCAAATGAGCCGCCCAGGTGCCTGAAAACATAATCTATTGGCCTTGTCAGCTAGTTCTATATGTTTGCCACAATTAAGAGAGAGAATAAAGCCCAAGACAATAGCTTCTGAGTATTCTTAAAAAACAAAAACCAAAAAAACAACCAATTTGCTTGGAACGTCCCAAGTCTGAAAGATTTTATCCATTCCCTTAATAATCACTACAGCAATGATGCATTACATTGACAACAGTTCTGAGTAGTGACGATGAGATACCAAAAAGCCATAGTTATCGGAAAGATTCATAGGCTCGTAACATTTCAGATGTGGAGGAGTTAAAAATCACCCACTGCCTAGTAATGGGAGATGAATTTGAGCCATTTTCAACAACATAAGGATTGATCCAAAATGTGTATTTCAGTTTAAGTAACTGAACAATTAAATATATGAAAACAATTTTCCATTCCCTTCTACCAACTAAGGCTCTACAATACAAGGGAATTTTACCATGATGGGCTTTCTTAGGTTTGGGGAACACGAGCTTAACAAATAAGCTCTCTTTCTCTCCATCCTACAACTCATATGGAGGGACAAATATTCTGTTTTTCAAATCATCTTTGCAGAGGGTCATAGATTTTGATACAAAGTATTAGGAAGCATGTGGGATAGAAAATGGAAGAAATTTAGTAATAGATTTTCATTTGGATCCTAGTCTTGACCACCCATAATGGAATGAGCCAGGTGGGGGGAAAAGGCTACTTTTTAGAAGATTTGGTAAAAATAAGCAAGAGGATCATATACATCTATCATGAGTAAGAATCTTTCCAGTTATTAAAAAAATCTACACAAAATAATTGACATACAGAATTGATGTTTAGAAACGATGGAGTTACACTTTAGATTACCAAAATTATCTTTCGTAGCTGCAGAGGTAGAGCATGGTGAATGCAGTGTAGTTGAAAAAAGGACAAGCTTATTCAAGGGACCAAAATTTCTAATTCTAGAAGAATGTGATGCTAGGACCTTTGGGGAACCTCATGCTCCCTGTACTCAGCTAAACAAGAGGCCTGTTATCACTCCTTCCAGCACCACAGAGCAGAAACAAATATACAGAAACATTATGACCTGTGGAGGCAGATTCTCCCACCTTTTTTTAGTTTTCAATCATCCCTTACAGGCTGAACTGCATGCTCTTGATTCTTTTCCTGGATCTCGGCAAAATGCTTATGTAACATCTTGGCCTTTTCACAAAAATTAGGTTCTGTGCTGGGACAAGTTGCTAGTTGTATCAAGAGTACTAAACCATGAAATCCCAAAATATATTATTGTAAAGGTCTTGAGTGTTCATTCAGATTATAAATGAGGACATCTATACAGAATCCAATCTGAGCTGAAATGTAGGCTATCCAGTGTAGCTGGAGCATAGGGGTCTATGGAGACAAGGTAGTAGACAGAATTCTGGAAAGAATGTTGGAAAACCTTGAATGTCAAGGAGCCCAAACTATGTTCAATAAGCATGGAATGCCCTTGCGGATTAGAAAACAGGGTAATGAGGGGCGCCTGGGTGGCTCAGTCGTTAAGTGTCTGCCTTCGGCTCAGGTCATGATCCCAGGGTCCTGGGATCAAGCCCCGCATCGGGCTCCCTGCTCCACCGGAAGCCTGCTTCTCCCTCTCCCACTCCCCCTGCTTGGGTTCCCTCTCTCGCTGTGTCTTTCTCTGTCAAATAAATTTAAAAATCTTTAAAAAAAAAAAAAAAAGAAAACAGGGTAATGATATAATCCAAGTGGTGCTTTTAGGCCACGGAAGATAGAAGTTGAAGGAGAAGAAATTTGTTTTTAAAAATTTACATATGCACTGGAGAATGTCAAGAAAGCATTACAACAAGTTATTAATAGTAGCTCAGTAATTATCTCCAAGTGATAGAGTTATCAGTGCTTTTTATTTTATTCGTTTGTGTTGTCTAGTTTTCTGGAGAATGCATAGGAGTTGCTTTGCATTAAAGAAGGTCTAAATGAACCCCACACGTGTGTCACCCAGATTGAACAATTGTCGAGATTTTGCCATATTTGTTCCATCTCTTTTTTCTTTTTCATTCCTTTACCAGTTTCTTGCCCTGGGTGGTTCCTGTCTTTCTGACCTGACGTATTAGTTCTTGATAGCTTCCTTGCTTTCCAGCAGAGCAAGATGTCCCAGACTACTCTTAATTTCCTGCCACAGGCCTGGAATCAGCCTATCTTTCAAGGCGCTTGAGTTTCCTTTCAGTGGGTACTAAAAAAAAAAAAAAAAAAAAAATTTGTTTTAAGAAGTAAAGGTATAAGCGAAAAGCCAATTTTATACAGAAGTGATTTCTGGATAATTGTGGGTGCTACCATCCTGGGGACTTGTGGAGAAAATATTAGAAGTAGCATTAAATAAGTGAAAATATGTAAACATTCTGAAATGAATCTGCTTTTAAAACAAAGCAGACTTGTCAGCATTAAAAACTTGCCCCAGAAGGTAACCCTTCTTCAATTTAGGAAATATTCTGCTTCTTTGTGATCTTTGCAGTAAAGATTTCAAGCCAGCTCTCACTGGATAGAATTTAGCATCTGTGACACTAGATCCCTCATTTTCATAAATCGGAGCAAAATGCTAAGTAATATCTAACACCTTCTCCTTTCTGTGTCAGGGGAATCTTCATCCCCTAGTCCAGCCTAAACAGATAATGTACCAATGCTCTGTTCACACCATGGAAGGAAAGCTTTAACCTTCAAAGCAGTGATTCTTAACTTTTTCCTCCCCACTGCAAGTGAAGGATACTGAGCTGAACCTCTGTGTGGGGGTAGGGGGTTATGTGTTTAAATAACAGCTAAGCTCTCTTCCTCCTTGGCTGCATGAAGCTTGGCCGCCATCATGAACCACACAGTGACTATCTGAACCAGGAGGTGCATGACCAACCGACTACTTCAGCAGAAACAGATGGTCATTGATGTTCTTCACCCTGGAAAGGCAACAGTACCTAACACAGAAATTCAGGAAAAAGTAGCCAGAAATGGACAAGACCACACCAGATGTCATCTTTGTATTTGGATTCAGAACCAATTTTGGCAGTGGCAAGACAACTGGCTTTGGCATGATTTAGGATTCCTTGGACAATGCAAAGAAAAATGAACCCAAACATAGACTTGCAAGACATGGCCTACATGAGAAGAAAAAGAGATCAAGAAAATAGCAAAAGGAATGCAAGAATGGAATGAAAAAAGTCAGGGGGACTGCAAAAGCCAGTGTTGGTGCTGGCAAAAAAAAAAAAAAAAAGTGAGCTAGAGATTGGACAACAAAAGGAGTAAAGATTCTGCAGTGACTATCTGTGGTGACTATGCAGATTTTTCATCAGAGGATTAATAAACTAAGAACTTAAATAATATAAAGAAAAGCTAAAGCATAAGGCGTATTCATGATATATCAACACTATTCTCAGTCCTTACATGCATTAGCTCTTTTAATCTTGACAATGCTATGAAGTAGACACTAATTAGCTTCATTTTTATAGATACACACTGAGGAATAAAGCGAAAGAAGAAAGGAGCCTAAGCCGACTCAGCCATGACTTTCATGGAGCCAGAATTTGAATCCAGGCACTCTGACAACAAACTCACTCAGGGTTTTTCCCTTCCCTGAGCAAATGGAAAAATCCTAAATCTCAAAACCCCTGCTGGAGAGAAATTACTCTATGTAAGAGGGAAATACCAGAACCATTCACTGTGAAAGCAAGAAAACAGGGACGCCTGGGTGGCTCAATTGGTTAAGTGTCCAACTCTTGATTTTGGCTCAGGTCATGATCTCACAGTCTTGAGATGGGCCCCGAGACGATGGGCCCCGAGATGATGGGCCCCGAGACGATGGGCCCTGCACTCAACAGGGAGTCTGCTTAAGATTTTTCTCCCCCTGCCCCTCCCCCCACTCTAATAAAATCTTTTTAAAAAATTAAAAATAAAATTTAAAAAAAAAGAAAGCAAGAGAACAAAGTGCCCACAGTCACCATTATATTGTTCTGGCTAACCCAACAACAACAAGTTTGGTTGACAAATACATCATTCTTACTCAGAAAAGAACAAAAAAATGTGTTTATTGAATGTTCACTATCAGTATAGGGCACTTTTCACATTGTATCGTGCAAGCTCCTTGCGGCCACCTATACGTAAGGACAACATCTTCATTTCTCTAACACAATCAGTCCTGGCACAGAGGAAGTAAACCGTATAAAAGCAAGTAATTTTTGAACAAATTAAATTTGATAAAGAGCTCTGGATCTTACACAAGCCCTGACACATACACGTGACCATGTCTTGTCCAAATCCACACGCTTTTGAGAGTGAAAGAGGGTCCTAGTGCTAGGACCCCAGGACAATGAGCCCTTTCCAGCAGAGCAGTGTTGTTGCATTAAAGCACGACCAAAAAAAAAAAAAAAAAAAAAAAAAAAAAAAAGCACGACCATATCAGTGGAGTCTCAAGACAAGGTAATTTATAAATGTGGTAGAGTACTGCAATTTAGAACAATAAAGGCCAATTTGTAGGACAGATTTGTCAGACAGACCTGCAGCTCCTTCCTCTTTACCTGTTTTTATGAGCCATCAGTGAAAACTTTTCCTGCCATTTTTACAGTCCTTCATTTATGCTGTTGTTCAGTTCTAAACCTGAGTGCCTGCAGATGTCTGCCTGTCCCTGTGGTCTTTGTTCTTAGTTTAAATTTTAAAATAAGCTATAAATACTTTGCAAGGTTTTCAAGGTCAAACGCTAGGAGCACTTTTATCCATAATTCCAATTTTAAAAGATTAAACGTTGGGATCATTTACATAACCTTAGGGGTGGCAAAACTTTATAGGCAATTCAGAGAAGTATCTGTTCTTTCTAGTAAAAGAAAAAAAAAAAAAACCCAACTGTGTAATTTTTCAATCTTTATCTCTGTGGCCAGAAAAAAAAAAAAATCAGTATTTCTGGTTTCTATGAATTCCTTCAATATTCTAGCATTTTGGGACTAGTGGTAGTGGGGGAAATCTGGTTGTTTACATCCTTATAAATGATTAAGCTTTGCTGTTTTGCCAACTCAGCCTTTTAAGTTGGAGCTAGAGTAAGTATATAATATCATCTGTGGTGCTATTTGCAAACATAAAAGGAAATGACTCTGTAGCTCATAGATACCACTTACATTCCATTGTAGACAAGCAAGCAGGAAACCTAAGCATAGTAGTTATAGATTTAAATGGTTTGCCTGTTGTTCCATAAAACACTTGTTTCATTTACTCCTCTAAGTCTGTGCAATTCAGCTCAGCTACTGTGAAGTAGAAAATATTATCAATTAGAGCCGCAGTATGCTGGTCCTGAATCACAGGACTTCAGTACCCTGGTGTGTTAGGAAACCTGAAGCTATACCCTGCTTCCCGCCCCAGCACACACATCGCAGCAGGGCTGGATGTGTTCAGGGGCTAGATCTGTACGGAAAATTAATAGAGAGCAAAACCAAAACGGCATGAAGTTAAGAAACAAAAGTTTTTCAGAAGGTAAAGACCTGGAAAGTCATAACAATAAAAATGAAAGAATGATATCTGCCTCACAGCTCCGGCTCCTTTTAGTTCGCCAAGGCTAGATCTCTACATTGACAAAATTGGGAGGGACTGACAGGTCAGTTAGGCCCTCACATCAAAATCAAGAGGTCTAAAATTGAGCTTATTTTCTCCCTTCTCTGCCACCCTACTCCAGCTGCTCGGTCAATGGCAAGACCACTGGCAAAGGCCAGAAACTGAAGTCCTTTTAACTGAAGCCCACGCCCCTTCCATCTGCACAGCAATCAGTGGGCAAGTGCCGTGGACCATTTCTGTTTTGACATATTTCTTGTATCCTTTGCTCATTCCTCATTTCCACCGCCTCACTCTGGTCCATGGATTCCTTGGTGGACCACTAGAACAGCTCTCTGGCTGGTTCCTCCAGCAGCGCATCATCCTCTGTTTCTAGTCTGTCCTACATACTCTCCAAGGGACAGGCTCATCTTCCTGAAACTCCACTCTCCCTATCTTCTGCAGGGAGGGTCAGCAAGCCCATGGACTCCAAAGCCCTCCATAATCTAGGCTTCCTCCATCCTCCTCAATCTTACCCTACCGGTTCCAAATATTTATTCTCTGATCTGGTCAAGGTCTTCTCTACACAAACCCACAAACAAACTACAATCCCTCCCAGCTATTCACTGGCCTCCTTGTCTGGCATACCCTCCTTTTCTCCCCTGCCATTTGCAATTCAGCAGCAAGTTCAAGCCCAAGTGTCAATGCTTTCTTTCTTTGAATTATATTGTTTGACCAACATTGGACTACTTTTTTTTTTTTAATCAACAGCAAAGCTGTGATATCCTTATGGGTGGTCCCTTCAACCTTGAACAGGGGAGGCAGAGGGAGGGTCATAATGCTGGTGGGCAGGCTCCCATGCCAGATGTTCTCTTCTAAGAGTGTGATCTTGGTATGGAACCTGTGTCCAACAGATGAATGGATAAAGAAGAAGTAGTACATATACACTGGAATATTACTCAGCCATAAAAAATAATGAGATCTTACCATTTGCAACAACACAGATACACCTAGAGGGTACTGTGCTACATGAAATCAGTCAGACAGAGAAAAACAAATACCACCTGATCTCACACGTGGAATCTAAAAAAACAAACAGAATCTTACATACAAAGGACAAACTGGTGGTTGCCAGAAAGGAGGTGGGTGGGGCAATGGGTGAAATAGGGGATTATGAGGTACAAACGTCCAGTTATAAAATAAATAAGTCACGGGGATGAAAAGTACAGCACAGAGATTATAGTCCCTAATATTGTAATAACATTGTATAGGGACAGATGGTGACTACAATTATTGTGGTGAGCATGGAGTAATGTATAGAATTGTCGAATCGATGTTGTACATGTGAAATTAATATAACCTTGTATGTTAATTATATTTCAATTTAAAAAAATACGATCTTGGGTTACTTCTCTCAGCCTCGGTTTATTAATCTGTAAAATGGGGATAATATTAGGACCTACTTCTTGGAAGTGTTGTGAGATTAAAAGGGACAATCCAAACGAAGGGGTCAGTGCTATTCCTGCTATGACAGGTGCCCCCAAAATGTTAGCTGTTATTACTCATGAGACATTCGCTGAGTCCAAGCTCAAGGACCCTGCCTCCAGAAGTTCACTATCCAGTGGAAGAGAAAGACTTGTATACGTGCATGTGTGCACATGCAGGGCAGGAGGGAGGAGTCAGGGAGGACAGTGACGCGTAAAGGCACCACAAACCAAGGTAACTAAGGAATCCAGGAGAAAGGTCAGGTTCATGGAGGAAAGACCATGTGGTTGGTTTGGGAAATGCTGAGACTGAAGCGCCAGCAGGACATCCATCAATGGAGCCATGCTTGCCACATATATTTGGTTTGCCCCCTCAGACCTGCTGTTCATCCTCCCCCACTCTTCTCTAATGCTCTAAGCTCTCAGGGTATTCATCTGAGAGACTGCATCTATAGCCTCCTATGCCCCCTGGCTTCTGTTTGAGTTTGGCCAATGGGCAGCCAAGCAGAAGGAGGGAAAATGGTGAAGTCTAGGTATTTACTGCTCTGGTTTCTTTCCAAGGAGGCCACCTCAGGCTGGTGGAGTCCCTCGGTAGAAGGTAATCTCCAGGCAGCCTGCTCTCCCCAATGCTCTCTCCTTCTAGGTTCTGGTAACCCTTCCCTGTCCTTATCCCTTTGGACTTAGGGCTGGTGAAAGCCAGGCTCCCAATAGCCCCTTGTGGTTCTCCTATCCACAGACCTTTGTAAATAGTCTCCTTGTAAATAAACCCTTCTGGAATTGTCCCAGTTTTGATGTGCCATCTGTTTCCTGTCGAAATCCTGAGTGATACACCATGTTGATCTGGCCATTGGGATTTCAGGTCTAGAATCTGGGAGGGAGATATAAATTAGAGACCAGTCTAAGCTGGGGGGTAGTGAAAGACATTGCTGACTGAGAGGGAGAGGAGGAAAAGAGCAAAGGCAGATTGTTGGGAGACCTACTCCCAGCAGGGAGAGAAAGAACATATCAGCTTCGAGACTGAGAGTAATAACAACGCTCTATTCTTAGGACCCTGATGTTCCTAATAACATCCTTCTAGAAAGATGTAGAAATGCAATCATCTTATTGATGGGGCAGCCACTTTAAAACATCATCAGGGTGCCTGACAGCTTAGACTTGGCTTGGAAAGTAGACTGAGTTCTTTGTGCATACCTGTTTGCGTAGGAACTTCACCTTTCAAATTTTAAATTTTTATTTTTAATCAATACATTCACATGACTCAAAAAGTAAAAATAATTATAAAAGGAATACTTTGAGCGTCCCTCTCCCATCTCTGTCCCCATTCACCTTGTTTGTCTCCTGCTTTCTCCAGTACTTCTTATTGGTTGCTTATACATTCTTCCCAAGTTTCTTCATGTAAATATAAACTAATATAACTATACTCTTTGCCTTTTCTCACACACAAGGTATTATGCTAGATGTACTATATCTTGATTTTTTTTCCACTTAATGGTATATCCTAGAGATGGTTCCATCTTCCTCCCCATTTTTTCCCTGTGAATGGTATAGAATCCCATAGACTGGAGGTACCACTGTTTATTCACCCAGATGCAGAGGAGCCTTGGTGAGTGCTGCCTACCAACCACAGGTCCCTAACTACAGCTCTCAAGCTCTCCCCACAACCATCCCCACAACCATCCAGCGTCCCACTGCCACCTGCTCCTCTTCAGGCTTTGTCTCCCACTCAGTGGGGAAAATTGAAGGCTTCAGAAGGATCTCCCGCAATTCCCGGCTATCAAATATAAAACCCCCACCTCCATCTGCGCTCCCCTCTCCTTCCCTCAGGCTGCAACTCAGGGCACACTTCACCTCCTGCTTCATGCCAACCCTTTCATCTCTGATTAGGATCCCATCTCTGTTCCACCTTCTAAGGATCTTACATTACCAATGACCCTAGTTTCCCTCTTGTACATTAAACTTCTCTCTCGAAACTGAGTCATATCAAAATACAACCACCGCCCTGCCCCTTGACTCTATTCTCCCTCTAGCTATTTCGCCCTCCTTCTCCTTCAGAGTCACACTTCTTAGGAGAGCCGCCCACAGTCAAAGTTTCAACCTCCCTGTTTGCTACTCACTCCTCCATCCATTTCAGTCCATTCCACCTCCATCAACCCACTGAGGCTTTTCACACTACGTGACCCATGATCCTGAGGTCAATCAACATTTCAGTCTTAGCCGCATTTGACTTAGTAACATTTGACACTCTTTGTGATTCTCTCCCCTTTGAGGACACTATCTGCTCTTGGATTTCCTCTTTCAAGTCTGGCTTCTTCCGCCATAAACCGGTAATGGTTTTTAACCCACGCTCAGGTGTTCAAGAAATAGCCCCTGAAGTAGAGGGAAGTGAATGAGACATTTGGACTCATTCACTGAGGCACAAAATTTAACGGAGGAGCGGGGTGCTAAATAACTCTATAAACAGGATAATATTTTAATGAATAGGTCTAAAAATTCAATCAATGCAAAAATCCACACTAAACAAAATATCAAAATTTTAAATGAACACCAGTGCTGTGCTGATTCAGATTGAAGCCCAAGATGAAAGAAAAAATGTATGTCTCTTTATACATGTTTTGATGGATTTCCTAATAGCTAATTTGTTCCCTGAACACTGGCTTAGTTGGAAAAATACTGAAAAATTGAAAAGTAGATGGATCAATGTTGTTTAAATATATTTATACCAAAAAGGAAGTGATTATTTTACTTCAGTTTAAAAATTATTAAAGATGATCACTTGTCAAAAGAAATTTTAAAACATGGCAATTGTGTTATCTTAATTGAAAATGAGGAAATCAAAGAAGTAGCTTTTGAAAGTATTGTTGAATTAGCTTCCATTAAAGCTGAAGTCCCATTTTTCCTTTGGTCTCAAAATTCAGTATACTGTATTATGGAACTGTCCAGAAACATCACATTGTACTCTATTTATTAAACCAAAGTTCAGACTTTTTCCTACTGTCCCGCCAGCTTGGTGAGAACTTTAACCTCAGTCATTTTTGGAGCTTCCCATCCTAGAGCTGGCCCCAGGCACTGAGGGGTGCCTTCTGTTCATTGGCCCACTGATTCATATATCTCCAAAATATGCCTGCCCACATGCCCCAGGGGCCTTCAGGCTCGGTGGTTCTATGATGTCTGAGGTCTCTGAAAGGCCCTGGGATCTTTGCTAAGGTTGGGAGCTTGAGCTGTGTGTGGAGGTCTTTACAATTTGAGACCCTCAGGCCTCTGTCTCTTTGCCTCTTAGCTTCTCTTTGCCCTCTGGACATTTACCAAAAACTGCTAGAGGCTTTAACTTCAAGACCCTTTTACTTTAGGCCCTGCCAAGATCCCTGAAGCCAGAAATCATAAAACCAGGCTATCCACTTGAAAGGGGAAAACAAGAGAGAAAACACACATTAATATTTCTAGACTATCCTGCCACATGAGCTTTTTAGGTTCATCTTTCTCCCTCTGGTCATTTGGAAGCTGGGCTCCACGCTCTCTCCCAAACAATCCCTTTCACTCTCCACTCCATAGCTTCTATCCACGAGCCTAGGCTCCCTGATTTGTTTCTCTGGCCCAGAGCTCTACACTGAGCCCCAAAGCAATATGTTCAGCTGCTCAGTACCTCTATCTGGACATGTCTCAGTGACAAACTAACCATGCCCGGTGCCACACTCTGCCTTCTTCCTCCAATCCAGTCCTTTCCCAATCCTTTCCAGTTCATCCCTGAATCCCAGCCACTTCCTCTCCAACACACCTCTGGAATTCTAAGTAGCTCCATTTCCACCACCTCCCCTCTATCAGCTACCTCTGCCTCTTGACTATTGTGAAAACCTCATTAGTCTTCCCTGCACACCCACACGGGCCTTTTCCAATCTTGTCTACATGATGCCACCAGAGACACCTTTTTTGAACTACAAATCTGAACATGTCACCCTCTGGCTTAAACTCTTCAAAGGCTTTGCATTGTTCCTGGAAACACACTCAAACGTGCAATGGTCCTGCTTGGTCTGGCCTCCTCTCTCCCACCCGATAGCGTACCTTGCTCCATCTCCCTCCCCAGGCTCTCTGAGCTCTAACTGCTCAACCTGTTCTTTCCTGCACACCTGTTTCTCATTCTGACCCGACTTTGGCCTGACTACGTAATTACTGTCTCCTCTCTCTCTAGACAATATGCTCCATGAGAACAGGAACTGTATGTCCCCAAGACTTCACATAGAACCTATAACATTATATTTGTTTGTGGAAACATTGATATATTTATTATATTAATATAATATATTATAATAACTATGCATGTAATATATTTATTTACATTATTTCTTTGAGAGTCAAATCCTTCTGAGGTTTAGAACTATATGTCTGAGGAATTTTTCTTTCAATAACATTTGAACATTATAGTGTTCCAGACGCTGTTTTTAAATGCTTTACATGGGGGTGCCTGGGTGGCTCATTTGGCTAAGCATCTGCCTTCAGCTCAGGCCATGTTCCCAACCCTGCATCGGGCTCCCTGCTCAGTGGGGAGACTGCTTCTCCCTCTCCCTCTGACCCTCCCCCCTGCTCATGCTCTCACTCTGTCTCTCTCAAATAAATAAGTAAAAAATCTTTTAAAAAAAACTATAAATGCTTTATATCTATTAATTCAGCTAATCCTCACTATAAGCCTAGGAGTGTTATTTTTATTCCCATTTTAAAGATACTGAAACTGAAGCACAGAGAGGTCATAAGAGCTCTGAGACCACTCACACATGGTCTCATAGCTAATAAGCAGTGGAGCTAGGGCTCAAATCCAAAATTTTTGCATTGGACCTCTCTGTATTCGGCAAATATTACTGAGCAAAGTGCTGGGCACCATGACGGGAATGGGCTAGAACGTCTTTAAAAGATAAAAGTATAGAGATTAATGTCTATTAAAATGTGGGAGTCACTATGCAGAACATATACCCCACCCTGTTTGATCCTCTCAAAGTGGAGTAAGCTAGGTGTTTTTGTGCCCGTTTCGTAGATAAGGAAACTAAGGCTGAGAAAATCTGCATAACTGCTTGAATATCACATAAGCAATATGACATACCTGGAATTCAACCCCAAGTCAGTATGACTGGAACACCAACCCTCTTCTCACCAGAGAAAGCTGAGACTGCCTCCTTTCCATCACAAGTCAATTGACTTATCTACTGGGTCAATGATCCACATGTTAGTGTGCAAAAGAATCACCTGGAAAACTTACTAAAATCCTGCATTCCTGGGTTTCACCATTAGAGATTTGGGCGTGGGTAGGGCCCTTTAGTCTGCAATCTTAAACAAGCGCCCCAGGTACGTCTGGTCTAGGTGATTCTGGTCTGGTGGTTCCAGAACTTTAGCACTAACCAGAGTCACCTGAAGGCGTTGATAGAGGGAGAACTGTTGGCTCCACTCCTAGATTTACTGATTCGGAAGATCTGGGGCAGGCTGAGAATCTTAATTTTTAGCAAGTTCCTAGTGATGTAGGGACGAGTTTTTGAGACCCACCAAATGTCCTAAGGCAAGATTCTGAGAGGGCCGTCGCTGGGTATTTAATTCAATTCTCCTGGATTCCACCACTTCTGAAGCAATTTCCAAAATCTGTGTGCCTCCATCCTGCCAGTCCTCCAACCGCACCCCACGCCCCCGACCTTGAGAATGGCAGAAAATAGCAGGTTTGAAGACCTGGAGAAAATTAATCTTGGGATAAAATCCTTTCGCAGATTTAGATGGAGAATCTCCTACCTTTCAAAATAATGTGACCTTTGCACAAAACTCCAAAATATTAGATGTTTCTAGGTAGGACTGATCCTAGATTAGAAATAGTAAAAGCAGTACTTTTTTTTTTACTCTCTCCTGTTTAAGATTTAAAAGGCAGGGAGATTCTGTTCAACTATGTGTGTGTGTGTGTGTGTGTGATTGTTTTCAATAAAACACAATTTGCATTTAAAGTTGTTTAGCTTTTAGCTTTCAGGAACCTAGGAGGATAAAGTATCAGACATATCCCACTTAATAGGGAAGGATATTTGGGGTGCCTGGGTGGCTCAATCAGTTAAGTGCCTTTGGCTCAGGTCATGGTCCCAGGATCCTGGGATTGAGCCCTGCATTGGGCTTCCCGCTCAGTGGGGAGCCTGTTTCTCCCTCTGCCCCTCCCTCACTCATGCGCAAGCGTGCACGCTCTCTCTCTCAAATAAATAAAATCTTTTTAAAAAATAGCAAAGGATGTTTTAAGTCAAAATCAAAAACAGGATTAAAATTTTTAATTTTATACGGACAAGGGAAAATCACCTTGTCTTAGGTTACGTAATAGCGCCTAAGACGAGAAGATAACTGCGTGTGTGTGTGTGTGTTTTAAGTTTGTTTCGTGGTCCAAACTTAGCCGAGTGCACAAAGGAAGCAAAAAGCATAAAGGGTGAAGATCTTGTGGTTCAGGGCCATTCACTTGATGAATTTTTGATATACGTTAGGTAATCTCTTCAGCATATGTGATCTATGAAGATATTTTCCATAAAGGCATTTGGTGAATGAGTTCCTGACGAAACGTACTTCTAGACTCTAGTATCTTCAGAAATAATTCAGTACTTCCATATTTTTGAATTAAAAAAAGATTTATCTTCTAGGCATCCATGAGGAGAGACGTCAACATTTCATCTTGAAAAATCTTTACTAAGATGGATGTGTCCGCAGTGCCTCCTCTCCTGGCCCTCCAGATCCTCATTCCAACACTAAGGACTCCCATCCCCTAGAAGCCTGCTTCACTGTAGTCATAACACTCACACATCTGACTTACCTTTTCTAAGTCTCTATGTGCTTCATTGACTGAAAATCAACTCAACTTCATTTATTTCCCCTTTCTCTTTTTACTACTTTCAGCTTAAATACAAGTAGAGAACTCTTCTTTCCTACAGCTATCCACAGGAAGTGAATGTTTTAAAATTACCAAATCAAGTGTCTTGGTGTGTAGGGAATTACATTTTTGTAGACTCTTGACGATTAAGCCTTCTGAGAATGCCAATGGGTGTTGCAGATTTTTTTCTTTTCCCTATGAAAATAGACCCAATTTCAGAAAAAATCTGAGATCTATGGCAGAGAGATATACCCCACTAAGTGCAAGGCTGAACTAATTTGACTCTTAACACTCAGAGGAAGTGATTGAGGGCAGAGCTGCCAAACACATGAGCTCTGGAACCAGACTTTGTGAGTTCAAATTCTGGTTCTCACACTTACTCATCATATAAACTTGTACAAGTTACTTCATTTCTCTGCATCTCCTCTGTAAAATGGGATCCTAGTAGAACCCTACGCCAAAGGGTTATTCTGAGAATTGTATGTAAAAGACAGTTGGAACAACACTTTGAACATAATAAATGCTTAGTAAGTATTAGTGGTGCTTGTGTGGCTATGATCATTACTGAAAATTCATAAGGCATTAACACAGAAATGAGAAGCATCTGATTCTAAAGAAATACATTTTAAGGAAAAATAGGGTAGTTATTAGTTTACTTGATTCCAAATTAAAATGAGAAAGCTCCTTTCTGAAGAAGGCTTCTACTTATTGCTAAGAAAGTTAGAAGTCATAAAATATATAACAAACACAATATAGCTCAAAAACAACTCTTTAAAAAAGCCCTAGATTTTAGTGATGAACAGAAGCCATCATATTACTACCTTGAGACATTTGCTGAGAGGGAAGCACAATTATATAATCAAGCATAATGAATGCATATTCATTTATTTACATTGCAACTTATTCCAGAAAGGAATAAGTTGCTATAATGAGTGAGTCATAAGAGAAACATAACGATAAGGAAATCTTCTAATGTAGTAGGTTAGCTCTCCCTGCATGCCGAATACATCGTGAGAAAATGTTGCAAAGAAATATAAACAAATACAAATAGAAAATGCTCCTTCTACATTTTTACTCCTGGAACCACATTTCCTTTCTTGAAGGATCAAAGTTTTATTTTAATCTTTCCCATCCCTCATTCTCCAAATTCAATCCATAGCCATGACCTATTAGTTTCACCTTTGCAGTATTTTTTGGATTCCAGTCTTTTCTTTATTTCTACAGCCAATAGCTTAGTTCATATTACCTCTTTAATATGAGTAGTTTCCTATTCATTGCTTTGCCCCAGTCTCTCCCCTCTCTATCCTCCTTCCCTTCTCTTCTACCACTATAATTCGTCCAATACAATGCTACTGAACTCATTTTTCTAAAGGACATCTCTGGTCTTGTCCCCTGCCTGCTAAAAATTACCTTCTGTGGCTCCTCATCACTTTCTATTTTTGATACATTATATTTGTACCTCTGCTATGTCAATTAATAGCTTCTACCTTATATTACAATAAACTTCATATACGTTTGAGCTTCTCTACTAGAAAGTAAGCTCCTTGCATTATTTCCCCCCCTGGCATCTAGCATATTGTCTTAAGGTATCGATATTGAAAAAATAAATAAATAAAGCCCTAGAAGAAAATATTATCTTGTGATATGCATTTCTAACTACAGCAACTCTATCTTTATGATGATACAGTTTAATCAGGACAAGATGGATATAAATCATCAAATTAAAATGTAACTAATTCAAGACCTTAATTATAGATTTGCAAGATGGTCACATAATTTCTCTAAATGGAGAACACATTTTCCATCTCGTTCCCTGCTATGTAAATTATGCCAACTAAAATATTACTCAAATGTTAAGGAAAGCCGGTAGAATTTTTAAAAAATAAAGTAATTGTAAATAAAAACATTGAAAAAGGTAGCATGACAGCAGAGATTCTAATGAAAATAATAAACTGAAATGCCTTTACATGTAAAGAAGCAAGCTATTTTGTAAGTTGGGTGCTTTTGAGAAGATTTATAAATACATGACCACTGAAAGAGAGTAATTCATTTGTGCAGTTATGACTCTGCAGACAAACAGCATTCTTGGCAATGTGCATTTAAATGTTGTGTGACCCCAGAGTACAATTATATGAAGATGAATTTTTAACTTGTGTGCAATTTGCATTGTAGCATGTTCAGTCTCAGAAGAAAACTCATCCAGGGATTTCAGCAGATGTTTAAAAAGAGCTTAGAAAAATAAGCAGTCATTCTAACAACAACTCAGGTAAGGTAAAGATAACCATTCTCAGTATCTGTAATCATTACAAGGATTAAGGTTTTTGTCTTTCCATACAATGGTAATATTCATAGCTACTTCTAGGGATTACAATTGTTGCTGTATAAATATCCAAAATATTTCTCTTCATGGCATCCTAAAAGTTTATTGAATTGAATTTGAATGAAAACAGGATCTTTATTATACATTCAGATTTTTGCATATAAGGTATTTTAAAAACAAACCACCACCACCCCCACCGCCACCACTTTGAGTGTGGGCTAAATTTTAATGATTTGCTTACAAAAACCAAGAGTACAAAAAGGGGAAAAATAGTAACTTTATGGGGGAGAAACTTAGCAAATGCCACCTTAACCAAGTGATGAAGGTTAACACCTCCAGTGATGTGTGGATGTTAGGTTCATCCTGATATCCTGAAAGAACTTCACCTCTGTTGGATTCTTTCCAAAAACCCATAACCTAGTTTAATCATAAGAGAAACATCAGACAAACCCAAACTGAAGGACACTCTACAAAATACCTGGCCAATACTCCTCCAAACTGTCCAGGTTATGAAAGCCAAGGAAAGACTGAGAAATTGTGATAACCAGGGGAGGCTAAGGACACCTAACAACTAAGTGCAATGTGGTAAACTGGACTGGATCCTGAATCTGAAAGAGGACGCTAACGCAAAAATGGGAAAGCCAAATAAAGTCTGGAGTTTAGTTCATTGTCATGTACCAACACTGGTTTCTCAGATGCAGCAAATGTACCAGGATCATGGACAATGTTAGCCATAGTGGAAACTGGGTGAAGAGTGTAGGAACTCTGTGTAGTATCTCTGCAAATTTTTTGTAAATTTAAAATGTTTGCAGAATGAAAACTTCATTTTAAAAAAATCTTAGTTTCTCTGCCTCTGACGCACAGCAGACATATAGCCACTGTATGCGACTGCCATCCAGGTTAACCTGTACTATCCTTCCAGGAGCGCTTGGTTAACAATGCTGTTCAGTGAAATGGACAAGAAAATGTATGGAAGAAAGCAATTTAAAGACAGGGCATGGGAAAGCTTGAAGAAAATCAAAAGCTTTGGAAACAATATATAATTTAAAAATTTTTTAAAGAACGCATTGTACTGTTTACAGACAGCCAAGGTAATAGAAATTCACTGCCATTGTATTGTGATTCCATTCAAGTACAAGTAATCTCTATGTTTATGCTTTTCTCGGGAAAGCTTCTGTCCTGTTATCTCTGCATAGAGTTCTAAGCTACCATTACCCTCTGGGGAGAGGGTAATGTTTGTTGGATTGTGTGTAACAAGGTTGCAGCCCATATGCACCCTCTGGGAGAATATCTAAGCATTCCAAGATCCTCTTTCTTTCTTTTTCTTTTTTTAAAGTAGAATTTGGCTGCTGACTTCTTTTAAATGTGAACAAAGGGAGAGGCCATTTTAAAAATTGATACAATCCTAAAACTGACGACCAGCAAACCAGGTCATAGCATTTTCTACCCCATCTTGGTTTCTTCGGTGGCAGATTGTTCTTGTTGAATACTCATGATGACCATGATGAGCTGTTCTTAAATATTTACAAGAATATAATTGTATTAGTGCTTTGGGGAGGCTAGTTCATATTCTCACTATAAAATTTCTTCTCAATAAATGTTAATAATCCAATAAGCAAGTTTTACTCATGATTACCAGTTTACCTTTAACGACCACTCTTAATAGATTTTAATCCTTGTTGTATCGTACATTTGCAAACACTAATATATCACTGGTTAACCTCTATTTTCCTTCCACGGGGAAAATTTTAAGAATTACCGCATTTTCTGCCTTTGTATCTAGATGAATGCCTTTGTATCAGATCCATTATTGAAAGATTCATTCATCACTGTGCTGGGATGATTACAGATATCTCCTTAAATTTGTTCTCATAGAGTTTGCCATTAGGTAGAATGTGGCATATCCAGCCTTATTTTCCTGTGGATTCCAGTAACAGACATTACATGATTTTCAGTGTAGAGGTAGAATGAAGGAACAAAGTCTCTTTGGAATAGGAAGAGCAGTGACAATGAGAAAAAAGTACAGAACATCAGATGGTCAGGATTCCATGGAGCCTGACCCCCACCCCCACCCCCGTGAGGAGATGGTACAGAAAGACTGGCTGTTTGTTTTCCCAAGGCTTTCTTCCAGTCTGATGCTTCCCGAGTCCTCGAGCATAATGGGACCTTGGTGGGAGGGAGAGACCACTTCTGAAGGACAGGACTGAGGGGGAAAATGGCTGGTCATCCTTCATTTTCTTCCCTCCCTCGACTGTCACTCGGACGTCAGAGCTAGGCTGCACTTAAAGGCTGACCTAGGAGACTTGAACTGCCAGGCAGAGCTGGCTCTGCTCTTTGGGGTGGGCTCTAGAACACCTGCTGCGCTTAGTACAGGAAATGGCAATATTTACATTGTTGCGGCATATAAAGAAAGAACTCTATGTATTTTACGGTTCAGCTACTGAGATGCCAAAAAGCTGTCTCCAACAAGACAGAGATGATTTTCCTTACATTAAAAGACATTTGTGTCACTTAAAAAACAGCTTTCTGTGTAGGTAATTTTCCTTAACATTTAGAACATTTCTGCTTCTAAGAGAGCAGTTTTGCTTCACTGTGAAGCTAGTATGCCTTGATCTTCATGGGTTCCATGTTTTTCCAGAGACTAGTCTTCCTTAGGATGATTTTATAGGTAACTTTGCATATATTTGTGCTGATTTTTTTCTGCCCTGGCTATGCATTTGCTAAGGAAGCTACTAAGAATGGGGACAATTTCTTATTTACAGATATTTGTATCTCCAGAGTCTAAGTGCTTGACATATAAAATATGTTTCATTCCTGTTGATCAAAATATGCAGAAAATCATTTTCTTATCCCTTTCTTTCTAATGATGTGTGTCACTATAGTACGCACCAGAATTCAGGGTTCACGATCTTTGGATGATTCTGTGATGTCAAAGGTCCTGCATCATTAATAGGTTCTGGGGAGCTGTGAACGGACTTACCAAATTTCTTTCCTATTGGCCTGACATGGGTTCTCACAAATGACCTGATTCTACAGCAAATATCTATTACCGTTTGGTGTCTGTTATCCACTGACCTATTTTTCTGGGGGCCACTTCTTTTCTAACTTCTCAAGTTGTTGAGGTGTTTAGTTGCCTCTATTTCTGACCTCATTTGTGGAGAAGTAGAACAAGTTAGAACACCTATAGAGGCTTTTCGTGAGTTGAAAGGAGTAGACTGGCAGATAAAAAATAATAACTCTGATGAAGGGATTCAACAAAGGATAGGACACAAGGCAGCCAAAACTGTGAGTCAACTGTCAGCTCATCTACCTCCCGAGGAAGACATTTTGTAGACACAAAGAAGCCATTTGGAACCTTAAGATCAGCTTAGTTGCAAACTTCTCTGTTAACTCAATTCTAGTACATTCACTGAAACCCTTCCCTAGTTCCAACATACCCTTTTAATAATCTCAGCTTTGAGGTTCATGCTTCCTTAGTGTGGGGCACATCCCTCCCCATTTCTGCCTCCTCCTCCTAAATCCTCATTTCCCATTCAGCACTGTCTCCACCCAGGTTCCCTTCGCTTGCCCCCTTTCCCTCACCCCCAACACCTTTTACTGTTTTTTGTTTTGCCTGTGTTTGCAACTGACATTATCTTGCAGAAAAATCTACTTGGTCTTATATGAACACTGCTCCCTTTTTTAACTCCTGTTGACTCACTGGGCTGGGCGAAGGGGATCAGTACACTCTGCTCCCCATTTCCTTTCCTATTGTTCCTTCAACGTGTGCCTCCAAATTTCCATTAATGACCCCACCGGGCTCAGTATTTCCAAGACTCAAAAGCAACTTCTTTTCTGTATTACTCTATGGATTATACTTTTATATGTCATAGTCTTTATCACGGCCACCACAAACACTCAGAAACTCTTTTCTGTGCCCCAGCTATTTTTATGACATTCCAACGAGTTGCCTTGTTGCCACTCCTTCTCCCACTTTTAACCATTGTCCACTCCACATACTGCTTATTTAATCTAAAAAGTCAATTCTGGGGGCACCTGGGTGGCTCAGTCGGTTAAGCATCTGCCTTCAGCTCAGGTCATGATCCCAGGGTCCTGGGATGGAGCCCCGCATCGGGCTCCCTGCTCAGTGGGGAGTCTGCTTCTCCCTCTGCCTGCCGCTCCCCCTGCTTGTGCACGCTCTGTCTGTCCAATAAATGAATAAAATATTTTAAAAATAAATAAATAAAAATAGAAAGTTACTTCTGATGTAGTCAAAGAAGGAGGGGGGAGAAGGAAGAGGAGTAGGAGGAGGAGGAAGAAGAAGAGGAGGAGAAACAATCAAGGATTTCTTTGCTTATTGGAGTGAGCTCCAACTCCTCAGTCTGGCATCCATGGCTCCTGATAATATGGTCTCAACATTTAACTGCAGTCTTATCTTTCAGTGTTCTCCCCTTTAACCAATACAGACTATTTTCCCCATCTTGTGGGATTTTCTGGTTTTAATAATGGGAGTAATGGTGTCAATTCACAGCTCTACATTGTAGGCATCACATTAAGCACTTTCCATTTCATCAACCCAACAACAGTGTAAGGGTAAGGACTACTAACCCACTTTAACAGATGAAACCATTGTTAAAGGGAGTTACAGAAATTTCCTAAATCACATAGCTAGAAGGTGGCAGATACAGATTTGAACCCTATCTGTCTCACAACCCATGCTCTTTCCTTTGTTTGAAATGTACTATTCTTGACTTATGACAATTCTCTCATTCTCCAAAAACCATCTCAAATGCATCATACTTCATGAACCCATTTTTTATCCTTCTACCAAATGGGCCCACCCTTCCTCTGCACCCTCAACATTCTTGGATTGAACCTCTCTTGTGCCACAAAAGATTTTGCCGTATCATAAAGTTGTATAGATACTTGGCTTAGCTTTTTCAAAAGTCAAATTGATGATAAGATATGGTTGCCATCCTACTGGACCTTAGATAGCCTGTGTTACTCATTGCCTTTTGTATTCCTTGTGAACATAGTAGGCATTTATTACAGGGCTATTACACTGAGTCAGTATGTATGTATATATGTGTGTATGTATCCATCTCTACACCAGACTATTTTTGTGGAGGAATGTGACAGAACGCTTTCCTAGACCATTTTTCTCGAACACTGTGGCCACAATGGCATTCTGGGGCCTCATTTTTACGTTGTCATTTCTGTAAAAAAGAGCATGCTCTATGCTCAAGAAATATTTTGTTCAAGTAAAATAGTAAACTGTATATCTCTCTAGGTATAATGAAAGGATAATTGTCATCAGCTTTTTTTTTTTTAAGTCCTACTCCTTCTGGAATCTGATGTGAAGACAGCTTGTTTTTCACTAAACAGCAATGGGGACAAGCCAGGAGTGAGGAATGAGAGGCAAAAGTGACAATAAGTGGCAGAATCAGGATTTAAATCTAGACGCATTTGATGCAAATGCCACAGTTCTTAATCAATATGCTATACTCTCACAAAACAATTGCCTAGCCATTATGTTGCCTGCAAGTACAGTCTTGTTTTTTTGACAATACATTCTGGCCACCGGGATTAGAATTTGTATTTTCCCAAAACAATTTAGCTGCCCATGGGTAATTTAGGATGAGGGCTCTTCGTTCTTGTGTTGTTTTTGATGTAGAGGAAGTGTCCTACTACTTGTCCAAGAAGAATCCCTTTTAGCTGTGCTTTAGAGTCTACCCCAATGGTTGATCTTATTATTTGTCATTTTTTCCTATTACATTTCAGAAGGCAACTTCAAGTTTAAGAGTCACACTCTCGTATCTTCTATCCATATAAACTGAGATTAGGTGTAATTTAGAGAACAAAAAATAATATTTAACTGCCCAGCATTTTCCAAAACAGAGATGGACCCAGTTTGCAATCCAGTATAGGGCATATGGGAGGGAAAAGTCAAATTTAACCTGCACATATGATAAGAAATCTATTAAAATGGATCTTGCAGTAGGTCTTCATTGCTTTCAAAATAGCATGTGAATTTCTTCCAAAGGTGCATCCCATACTTCATAAAATGGTCCTTCTTTACCATTCTAGCCTTTTTTCTCACCGTTTATTGAACTTCTTACAGGTCTTCCCAAAACACATGCTTTTCCTCACCTCTGGAAGTCTGCTCATGCTGAGATTTGCTTCCTTTCCCTCTGCTACCTAACCCCAATTGATCCTCTAGGACTAAACTTGGGCTGCACTTCCTTCTGGGTTCCCTAACTTCCCCAAAAATGCCATCATGAGGAGGCTTACTCCACTTTTTCCCACTGGTAGCACATGTCCCCCTGATTTGCAATTGCCTTTTAGCTCACCTCTCTTCCCAATCACCCTGTAAACCTCCCTGAGGACATGACCATGTCTTGTTCACTGTTGCAGTCCCAGGACCTTGGGTGATTTATGGAACATAGTGGGTGCTTGTTACATTTTTACCAGATGGATGAATAAGTGGATGAAAGAATGAACTCCTTTCTAAGATGAGACAATCTGCTCTGTATCTTTTAAGTCTAGATATTATTCCCCATGACCTTACTACTCCCTGAAGGATTTGAATGACTGAATTATAATAGTTAATAGCATCCAGATTATTAAAATATTTGGGAAACTGCCAGATTTTTTTTATCATATGCATACTTTGCATCTGGATATTTTATTTGCACAGGGATTATTCTTCTGGGAAAGAATATAGGCATTCCTAGTGAATAAACCATCAAAAGAGATGGATCAGCCTAAGTTAACCTGAGAAACTAAATATAACTGAGTGGAAAGAAATAATGCTTACTGTTATTAAGAGGGAAAGCACACACCATGTTTTCTTCTGTAATCAATTGCAAATTTACATTTCATAACTCTGGTTGTTGTTTAATCAAAGATGATTATCTTCCTTGATTAGGAGTATCTTTTTTAAGGAAAAGGAATTGCTAATTAGTTTGCTAGCACTCTGTTGAAGGTGTTTGCAATTAAATTGAGGAGGTAAAGAAAGCTGCAAATGATTCCAATGCTGAAATTAGTCACCAAATATTGAAGGAGTTCCTCTTTCAAAGTGTTGGAAGTTTTAAACTTCTTAAAAAAACAAAACAAAACAAAAAAAAACGGGCGCCTGGATGACTCAATCTGTGAAGTGTCCGACTCTTGATTTAGGCTCAGGTCATGATCTCAAGGTCTTGAGATTGAGCCCAGGCTCCAGCTCCCTGCTCAGCAGGGAGCCCGTTTGAGATTCTTTCCCTCTGCCCCCCCCCCCCCCCCCCCCCCGCAGCCCCCCCCCTGCGCACCCCGGCATTTTTTTGCGCCCTCTCTCAAAAAAAAAAAAATAAAAAAAAAAAAACAAATAAATCTTTAAAGATAAAAAAGCCCTACTACCCAAAGCTATTCTTACCAAAAAAAAAAAAAAAAGAATCTGCGGATTCTTGGTTGAGGCTAAAGAGACTGAGTATTCAATATTTTTATTATACCTGTACCTAAGAAGGAAAGCAAATTGCTAGTGTATATTTAGATACAATTAGATAAAATCATATCTAACCATTTTGAAATTGTTTATTCTCTTCATTAGTATGGCACTGACTATGCGTAACAGCAATCTCTGATTAGGTCACTTAAGACTGAGTCCATGAGTCCCCCCAAAGCTGTAGGTTTCGCACATCACATGACTTTTATTTCTGTTCCTCTTTTCACCTGGAGACAAGGACAAGGGAGCAATCTAAAATGATGCATTGGTTTCTTCTTGGAAAATCAAATTGCTTAAAATTAATTATTTCCATCTTAACCATCGTTAGGTGTACAGTTCAATCGCATTCACCATATTCATGTTGTTGTGCGACGGATCTCCAGAACTTTTTCTTCTCGCCAAACTGAAACTCTGTACCCAGGGAACAACAGCTCCCCACTTCCACCCTTCCCTCCCCCAGTCCTGGCAACCACCATTCTATTTTCTGGGGTTTCCCCTCAATTTTAAAAAAATTGTAATAAATGGGCGCCTGGGTGGCTCAGTTGGTTAAGCGACTGCCTTCGGCTCAGGTCATGATCCTGGAGTCCCTGGATTGAGTCCCGCATCGGGCTCCCTGCTCGGCGGGGAGTCTGCTTCTCCCTCTGACCCTCCCGACCCTCCCCCCTCTCACGTGCTCTCTCTCTCAGTCTCTCTCTCTCAAATAAATGAATAAAATCTTTAAAATAAAAATAAAATAAAAAAATTGTAATAAAATACACATAAGAAAAAATTTACCAGCTTAACCATTTTTAAGCGTCAGTTCAGTGGTATTAAATGCATTCATAAGGCTGCACTGTCAAAACCACCATCCAACTCCAGTACACTTTTCATCTTGGAGAACTGAAACTCTACCTATTGAACAGTAACTCCCCATTCTCCCCTCCCCTCAGCCCATGGCAACCATCATTCTACTTTCTGTTTCTATGATTTTGACTCTTTAAGTACATCCTATAAGTGGATTCATACAGTATTTGTCTTTTTGTGACTGGCTTACTTCACTTAATATAATGTCCTCAATGGCTACCTGCAAAAGAATGAAACTGGGCCATGTTCTTACACTATACACAAAAATAAACTCAAAATGGAATAATAATAAAAATAAATGTGAGACCTGAAACCATAAAACTCCTGAAAGAAAACATAGGCAATAATCTCTTGGACATTGGCCTTAGCAACATATTTATGGATATGTCTCCTCAGGCAAGGGAAACAAAAGCAAAAATAAGCTATTGGGGCTACATCAAAATAGAAAGCTTTTGCACGGTGAAGGAAACCATCGACAAAACAAAAAAGGCAACTACTGAATGGGAGAAGATATTTGCAAATGAAATACTTGATAAGGGGTTAATGCCCAGAATATATAAAGAACTCATACAACTCATCTCAAAAAAAAACAAAAACAAAAACAAAAAACCCCAAAACAATCCAATTAAATATGCACAAAGGACCTGAGTAGGAATCTTTCCAAAGAAGACATACAGATGGCCAATAAGCACATGAAAGATGCTCAACATCACTAATCATCAGGGAAATGCAAATCAAACCACAATGAGATATCACCTCACACCTCTCAGAATGGCTAAAATCAAAAACACAAGAAATAACAAATATGGATGAGGATGTAGAGAAAAGGAACCCTCTTGCACTGTTGGTGGGAATGCAAGTTGGTGCAAACCGTGTGTAAATAATACCGTATGATCCAGGGGCAATTGGATAGCTCAGTTGGTTGAATGTCTGACTCTTGATTTGGCTTAGATTATGATCTTAGGGTTGTGAGATCAGGCCCCACTTCTGGCTCTGTGCTAGGCAGGGAGTCTGCTGAAGATTCTCTCTCTCTCCCTCTCCCTCTGCCCCATGCCCCCCACTGCATTCTCTCTCTCTCTCTTTCTCTCTCTCAAATCAATCAAATAAATAAATAAATACTTTTTAAAAAAGAAAAAAAGAAATACCATACAATCCAGTAATTCTGTTACTGAGTATTTACCCAAAGAAAATAAAAACACTAATACAAAAAGATACATGCACCTTTACATTTATAGCAGCATCATTTACAATAGCCACGATATGGAAGCAACCCAAGTGTCCATACATAGATGAATGGATAAAGTAGATGTGATATGTATAAATAATGGAATATTACTCTGCCATAAAAGAGAATAAAATCTTGTCATTTGTCACAACATGGCTGGACCTAGAAGGCATTATGCTAAGTGAAATGTCAGACAAAGAAAGACAAATACCATATAATTTCACTTATATGTGTAATAAAAAAAAAGAAACGAATAAACAAAGAAACAGACTCTTAAACACAGAGAACAAACTGATGGTTCCAGGAGGAGGGGCGGAATGGGCAAAATAGATGGGGATTAAGAGATAAAAACTTCCAATTACAAAATAAATAAGTCACAGAGATGACAAATACAGCCTAGGGAATATGGTCAATAGTATCGTAATAACAATTGTATGGTGACAGATGGTAACTACACTTATTAAAGTGAGCACTGAGTAATGCCTAGAATTGTCAAATCAGTAGATTATACACCTGAAACGAATATAAAGAGCTCATACAACTCATCTCCAAAAAAACAAACAATCCAATTAAAATATGGGCAGAGGATCTGAGTAGATATCATATATATATATTCATATATATAATAGACTATTATTATATTACACAATATATAATATGTATTATACAAATATAAAATGTCAAGATTCATTCATGTTGTAGCATATTGCATAATTTCTTTACTTTGCAAGGCTAAATACTATTCTTTGTATTTATATACTACATTTTGTTTCCCTATTCATACATTGATGGACACTTGAGCTGCTTCTACCTCTTGGCTGCTGTAAATAAGACTGCAATGAACATGGGTGTACAAATCTCCCTTCGAGATTCAGTTTTCAATTCTTTTGGAAATATACCCAGAAGTAGAATGCTGGATCATTTGATAGTTCAAATTTTTAATTTTTTGAGGACTGTTTTCCATAATGTCTATGCGGTTTTACATTCCCACCAACAGTGCATATGAGTTCCAATTTCTCCACGTCCTCACCAACATTTGTTTTCTTGTTTTGATAGTAGCCATCCTAGTGAGTGTGAGGTAGTATCTCATTGTAGTTTTGATTTGCATTTCCCTCATATGTGTGATGTTGAGCAGCTTTTCTTCTGCTTATTGGCCATTTGTATATCTTCTTCAGAGAAATGTCTATTCAAATCATTGGCCCATTTTTAAATTGGGTTGTTTTCTTGTTGTGTCTCTATATTCTGAATATTAGTCCCTTTTCAGATATACAGTTTGCAAATATTTTCTCCCATTCTGTGGGCTGCTTTTTTTATTCTGTTTAGAGTGTGTTTTGATGCAAATATTTAATTTTTTTGAAGTCCAATTTATATATTTTTTTCTTTTGTTGCCTGTGTCTTTGGTGTCATATCCAAGAAACCCTTTAAAGTCTAGTCTGAATGCTTATGAATTAATCTTATTACCCTGCAATTAAAAAAAATCCACATTAGTGCTTTTGTCTTGGCTTAGCTGAAAAACTAAGCAATGTACTGATCTATAGATTCAACACAATCCATGTCAAAATCCCTGCTGGGCTTCAAAAGACACCATTAAGACAATGAAAAGACAAGCAATAGACTTGGACAAAATGTTTGCAAAACTCATATCTGATAAACGACTTGTATCTAGGATATACAAAGAATGTGTATGACTCAATAATAAGAAGACAAACAACCTATCAAAAATTGGCCAAGAGTAACTTGAATAGACATTTTACCACAGAAGATATATAAATAGTTAATAAGCACATGAAAAGATGTTTAACGTCATTTGTCATTAGGGAAAAGCAAATGAAAATCACATTGAGATACTATTTTACACCAACTGTAAAGGCTATAATAAAAAAGACAAGGGAGAGAGAGAGAGAGAGATGAATATACATTTTTAATAAATAAATAAATAGCTATACATATATAATATAAAAAAGACAACAATGTTGGAAAGACAGGAATCTTCCTACACTGCTGATAGGAATATAAAATGGTACAGCCACTTTACAAAGTAGTGTGGCAATATATTAAAAAGCTAAACGTAAGTTCACTATATGGCCTCACAATTCCATTCTTAGGCTACCCAAGAGAAAGGAAACCATATACCCAAACGCAGACTGGTACATGATTGTTCTTAGTAGCATTTTTCAAAAGAGCCAAAAACTGGAAAAAAATTTAAATGTTCATTGATTGGTGAATGGACATGTAAAATGTGGTATATTGACACAATGGAATACTATGCAGCAATAAAAGGAACAAGCTACAGACATATGCTTCCATATGGAACAACCTCAAAAATGTTATTCTGACCAAAAAAAAAAAAAAAACCCAGTCGCAATAGACTACATATTGTATTATTCCATTTATATGAAATATTCAGAAGGGACAAAGCTACAGAGACAGAAAGTAGATTAGCGGTTGCCTGGAACAGGAGTGAGGAGGAACGGGATCAACAGTAGATTTGCATATGAGATCTTATTGGGGTGATGAAAATATTCTAAAAATGACTCATGGTAATGGTTGTATGACTTTAATGGAATGGAATATTTGAAAAGGTTGCATTTTATAAATCACAAAGACATGGCTAAATAATGTTAAAAATATATTTAGATTAAAAAATCCCTGGCTTTTTTTTTGTTTTGTTTTTTTGCAGAAATTGACCAACTGACCCCCAAATTTATATGGAAATGCAAAGACCCAGAATAGCCAAGATAATCATGACAACGAAGAACTAAGAGAATTTACACATCCCAACTTTAGTAATTTAGAGAGAGAAAGAGAGAGCGTGTAAGTGGGGGGAGGGGTAGAGAAAGAAGGAGAGAGAGAACCTCAAGCAGACTCCTCACTGAGTATGGAGCCCCACATGGGGCTTGATCCTGTGACCCCAAGATCATGACCTGAGCCTAAACCAAGAGTCCACCACCTAACTGACTGAGCCACTCAGGCACCCCATACATATCCCAACTTTAAAACTTACTAAAAGCTACAGTAATCAAGACAGTGTGAAGCTTGCATAAAGACAGAGATAAAGGTCATAAGAAATAAGAGCCCATAAGTAAGCCCTTACATTTATGGTCAATTGAGTTTTGACCAATGTGCCAAAAAATAGGAAAAGAATGGCCTTTTCAACAAATTGTGCTGGGACAATTGGGTATGCACAAGCAAAAAAACGAATAAATTTGGATGTCTTCCTCACACCATACACAAAAATCAGCTCAAAATGGATGAAAAATCTTAATGTAAGAGATAAAACTATGAACATTTTAGAAGAGGGGCACCTGGGTGGCTCAGTAGATTAAGCATCTGACTCCTGATTTTGGCTCAGGTCCTGATCTCAGGGTCCTAGAATCAAGCTCCACCCCCCTCCTGCTCAGTGGGGAGTGTGCTTGTCTCCCTCTCCCTCTGCCCCTCCCCTGCTCGCACTCTCTCTCTAAAATAGAAAAATAAATCTTTAAAAAATTTTAGAAAATACACAGAAGAAAAAACTTTGTGAGCTTGAATTAAGAAAGTAATAAAGGAAATTGATAAATTGGATCTAATCAAAACAAAAAACTTTAAAACACACTATCAAGAAAGTGAAAAGATAATCTATGGAATTGGATAAACTATTTGCAAATCATATATCCAATAAAGAATATATATCTAGAATATATAAAGTAATCTGACAACTCAGTAATAAAAAAGCAACCAAATTTAAAAATGAGCAAAGGATTTGAATGGGTACTTCTCTAATGAAAATATACAAATGACTACTAAGCATATGAAAAGATGATCAATATCATTATTCATTGAGGAAATGCAAATCAAAACCACAATGAGACACTTCACATTCCACAGAAATACTATAGTCAATAAGACAGACAATGACCAGTGTTGGCGAGGACTAGAGAAGTTATGCCCAATATATCATGGTGGGAATATAAAATGGCACAAGCACTTTGGGAAACAATTTGGCAGTTTCTCAAAATGTTAAACATAGAGCCACCATACAGCCCAGCAATTCCATTCCTAGTTATCTACCAAGGAGAAATGAAAATAAATGTCCCCACAAAGACTTGTGTGCAAGTGTTCATAGCAGCATTATTCACAATAGTCAAAAGGTGGAAATAACATGTATGTCCATCATTGGTGAATGAATTAAAAAATGGAATTATACAATACAATTCACCAATAAAAAGGAACAAAGTACTGATACATGCTTCAACATGAATGATCTTTACAGCATGAATGAATCTCAAAAACCTCTTGTTCAGTAAAAGAAGCCAGACACAAAGGAACATTTATATGGATTCCATTTATATGGAATATCCCAGAAGGCAAACCAGTAGAGACAGAAAGTATGTTAGTGATTGCCCACAGCTGGGGGTAGGAATGGGAAATGACTTAAATGGGCATGAGATAGGGACGCCTGGGTGGCTCAGTCGTTAAGCGTCTGCCTTCGGCTCAGGTCATAATCACAGGGTCCTGGGATCGAGCCCCACACTGGGCTCCCTGCTCGGCAGGGAGCCTGCTTCTCCTTCTCCCACTCCCCTTGCTTGTGTTCCCTCTCTCACTGTGTCTCTCTCTGTCAAATAAATAAATAAAATCTTGGGGAAAAAATGGGCATGAGATTCTTGTTTGTAGTGATGGAAACATTCTAGATTCTGATTGTGGTGGTGACGGTTTGCGCAACTTTATAAATATACTAAAAGTCATTTAACGTACACTTAAAATGGATGGATTTTATAGGATGTGAAGTATATCTCAAAAAAGCTGCTACGAAAAATACTCATTTTAAAAAGCTGTTAGAAATGGAAAGGACCGGGGCGCCTGGGTGGCTCAGTTGGTTAAGCGACTGCCTTCGGCTCAGGTCATGATCTTGGAGTCCCGGGATCGAGTCCCACATCGGGCTTCCTGCTCGGCAGGGAGTCTGCTTCTCCCTCTGACCCTCCTCCCTCTCATGCTGTTTCTCATTCTCTCTCTCTCAAATAAATAAATAAAATCTTTAAAAAAAAAAAAAAAAAAAAAAGAAATGGAAAGGACCTAGAGATCACCTGGTCTAATCTTCACATTTTGTAGATGACCTAAATGAGGTCAAGATAGGTTCAGTGATCCATCGAAGGTCATAAAGGCAGCTATTATCCTCATTTAATCTAGAACCCAGGCATTTGGGTTAGCATACTCATCAAGTTTCTTTCTTGGGTATGCATTTCTTGACTACCCAAACTAGGAAGAGTCACCTTTTAAGATGCTCTCAAAGCACTGAGTATATTTCCTTTATGGCCTCAAATACAGATTATCATTGTCCTTTGATGGGACAGACAACTCGTTGAGAGGCCAACTCTCTTCCACTTTTGCTCACCATTTCATCCCTTGTGCCAGGCACAGCATGCAGAAGTGATAGGGGCGCTCAATAAATACTTGTTGAGTTAATGAATAAATGAATAAACAGGTGGACCTGAAGCCCAAACATTCCCAATAATCATTGTGAAGTAATGCCTCACAAGGAATCTGCCCTTGGCAAAGACTGGGTGACACCCTTCACAGAGGTCTCCAGAGATGTGTGTTACCTACCTGTAACAAGGTGAAACCGAATATTTTATTGGATTTCAAAATAAGAATTACAGCTTCTTTCGAATGGAAAGAGGGGCCATTACAGAGGAAAAGGCCAATGGGGTTTTGGGTAACTGTAAGGAAAGAAGAGAATTTCGGGTGAAGCTTTCGTTTAAGACAACACAAGCCTGTAAAAAGCTATAGATCAGGGACAGCTAATGTAAGAACTTGACAGGTTTTGCAACTGTTCAGCTGGTTACTTTTGTTATCTTTCCGAATATTTGCTGGGGTGGGGGGGACATGAATGCGGGGGAGGGGAGAATCTGCAGTTGGGCAAAAGTCACATACTTTTAAATGCTATTCAATTGTCCCGACAATTTTAAGTATCATGAAGATGACCTGAAAACTAGCTGAACACAGAACTTCCTATTGCAAATAGAAGATTGTGGTTGATTTCTGCTCCTAACAAAACAATATGTTGGTCCCTCCACTGACCATGCCATGTGTCAGTAGTCATAGTTTCTATTCCCAAGGAGCATCCCCAAGAAGCTAGGGGAGGATGGATAAGTAAACTGTCAATTATGGCCCAGAGTGACAAGTGCTGAATCTATCCAGATCCTCAGGGTACAAGCAACACATGCTAACCTGCTATCTCAGGCAAAAAAACAAAAAACAAAAACCCCCCCCCCAAAACTTAGGGAACAGCTTATGAGCTTAGACAGCTCATAAAACTTAAGGAAAAAATGAAGAACCAGGCCCTCAAAACAACAGAAACTTGAATAGCACCAAGAATCTAGAGGATAGGAAAAGATTGAGAGCCTGCTCACGGTTGGAATAAATCAGCGCCATCATTTCCCAATAGTGGGTCTTTCACTCTGGAGCAGTGCAAATTTCACAAGAGTCTGATTGGTCCAGGTGGATCACATGCCCATCCCGTGGCTGGGGAATGCCCTGCAGCTTCACTAACAGTCCCACCAAAACTGCCTGCAGCGGGGAGGGACAATTCCCCAGAAGAAAAATGCATTTTTGCTTCCAGAATAAGGGCAGACCTAAACTACAGCCCCAAGAGAGCGTTAGAGGATCCACCGGGCCAGGATTTTGAGAGCATAGCCCTAACCAACTTATGACGGAGAGTCTCAGTTAAGTTTCCAGAGACTTCCTGGGAGAGATTGCTGTAAAATCCTTTCCATCACATCTGGACAAAAGCAGAATTAGACCTATCAGCTTCTCAAAGTTTTTTGTTTCCTTAAATAAATTCTAAATCTTCAGGTCGTCAGAAGGAACAGGAATTCTTCAATAAATCAGTATTTGATGATAACAGTAGAAGCTGGGCTGGTGTTTCTGATGTGCTTATTGTGCTCCCAACACTGAATTACATTATTACATTGAAACCTGTAAAGAATCAGTGAGGCTGCACTACATTCCTACAGGGGAGAAACTCCAGTGTCTGGAGTTCAAACTCAGGCTGGTCTGACTCCAAACTCCATGTTTATAACAAATATGCACTAAACTCCCAACATCTTTTCTCTAAAAAAGAAAAGAAAAGAAAAAAATCAATTATAAGTTCTTTTGTTAGTTTGGGTGTTGTTCAAAGTTCAAGTTAATTTAAGTTGGCTTATTTCTATTTTAATGGTAATATTGTTAAGGCTATAAAAGAAATCTAAAGGAGTCCATATTTCTATACTTTACTGACAGATATGCCATAGAGGACTGTAAAATACTTCTCTTAAATTCAGAAACAATGATTCTTAATATTGAACACTTGCAATGGCAACTGTACAGCCAAGGGGAAGTCTGTCTTCTCCTTAAATCTGCATTGTTCAACTCTTTTCAGTGACTGCTATTACAAATTCCTATGAGTACATTTAAGTTTGCTTCACATTTTTCTGGCCTGGCTTGCCCTAACCTACTTTTTAAAATTCTAACCGGGGCGCCTGGGTGGCTCAGTTGGTTAAGCGACTGCCTTCGGCTTCAGGTCATGATCCTGGAGTCCCGGGATCGAGTCCCGCATCGGGCTCCCGGCTCAGCAGGGGGTCTGCTTCTCCCTCTGACCCTGCCCCGTCTCATGTGCTCTCTCTCTCTCTCTCTCTCTCATTCTTGCTCTCTCAAATAAATAAATAAATAAATCTTTAAAAAAAAATAAAATAAAATTCTAACCAATCATTAAACAATTTTTATGCTGAACTTAAATATTCAGTAAAGAATTAAAGATTCTGTTTGGTTTGAATGGGTATGGTTCATTAAACCCCATGGTTTTCATTACAGTAATATTTAGAGGACTAATTATCTTTTAGTAATCAGAATATGAAGCAATTTAAATGTCATTCCCGGCACAGGTTAGAAGCAAATTTACTTATTAAATTATGAATGTTTTACTTTATACTGGCCACTGAATAATTTAAAAATGAACATGACACTTAATTGCAGAGATGAAAAAATAGATACAATGACAATAGCCTTGTATCAGCTCAGAACAGCCTGGGCTGAGTTGGTTTTCTTAAAAATCGGAAAGGTCTGTATTTTGGAGTTGCCGATTCAAACGTGATTTTCAAGTAATTTAGTTTCAAGTAACTTAACTAAAAATTTTCAAAAAGTTAGACTCTGTTTTGAAGCTTAAGGAACAGTTTAAAATAGACACTAGCAACTTTTATTTGAGAAAAGGATTTGTTTAGGGGCGCCTGGGTGACTCAGTCAGTTTAGCGGCTGCCTTTGGCTCAGGTCCTGATCTCAGGGTCCTGGGATCGAGCCCCGCATTGTGCTCCCTGCTCAGTGGGGAGTCTGCTTCTCCCTCTGCCCCTTCCCCACTCGTGTGCAAGTGCGTGCTCTCTCAAATAAATAAAATCTTTTTAAAAAAAAAAAGGATTCGTTTTGTTAGTTGGACAGTGATAACACAGTGTTAGGTTGAACTCTCTGTTGCTATTTTTGTAAGTAAAACAATGATCGGAAATTGGCAATTCATTGGCAAAAATGAATATACCACAGCAGATGATAGGTCTTTAAAAACAGAAACTAATTTTTAAAAATCATAAATAGAATTGAAAACATTACACGAGATTTGGAAAAATAAAGAAAAATCCATAATCTCACCACCTAAATATAAATTCTATAATCATTCCTGTACGTTCCTTTCCATTATTTTCTCTGATGCATTTGTCTATATGTTTGTAGTCAGCATACATTAATGTTTGCATATATAGAATTAAAAACCTTACATCAACTGTATTTTTAAATCTGTGATACTATCTTTATATGTGTATAATTTTCAATAATTGTGTAGTCCACTACTTGAATGTACCATCGTTTACTTACTCATTCTCATATTGCTCAACACTAAGGTCTCTTCCAGTTTTTTGATATTACAAATATCAAAAATGGTATGATGAGCATCTTCTGAATTGCTAAGGAAAAGCTGCCTTATATTTATACAATCCATTAAAAAAATCAATGTCTCTGTATTTTTCCAATGTTTGGGTATTTTTAATCAAGTAAATTGTGATGAATACTCATGGTACATCAGGAAATAAAAAGGAGTTCCACAAGTTTTTCTTTGTAATTTACCATTACCACTCAAAACTGACATTTTATAGTCATTAATCCTAAAGACAACATAATAATAATTTTCAGAGCTCACATTCTACTATCAAACTTTCCACTGAGCTTGTAATTAAAATGTCAGAACTCATTCCTGTCCTTGAAAACAATGTTTTGCTTCTGATGATTGATTCAAAACTTTGTTTCGTAGATCTTAATTCTCACATCTTCTATTTGAGTTGCAAAATGAGTCCTCCAGGTAAGGAACAAAATAGGAGTTTAGAATTTAAAATTCGTTCTTCTTAGGTTAACACAGAAAACAGGGTTGTCTTTTTGCCCCCCCCCCCACATTTAAAAATAAAAATTTGAATTGTTGCACAACCTGGAGTTTAAACTTTCATATTGAACTATTTGATAAGTTACAGTTCCTAAATTTTCAAGTGGTATTTTTGTGTAAAGAGAACGTGCTCAATTTGTTCTTAACTTAGACTCACACAACATCTTGGCCTGGGCCAGGTTTTATACTGTCATATTTGATAGTAGAAAAGACTGCTGACACACAGTTGTAAATTTGAGATATTCACCAGTGTCACCTATTATCCACCTTTGACTCTTATTTCTTCTTTTTTTTTTTTTTAAAGATTTTATTTATCCATTTGAGACAGAGAGAATGAGATAGAGAGAGCATGAGAGGGAGGAGGGTCAGAGGGAGAAGCAGACTCCCCGCTGAGCAGGGAGCCCGATGCGGGACTCGATCCGGGGACTCCAGGATCATGACCTGAGCCGAAGGCAGACGCTTAACCGACTGAGCCACCCAGGCGCCCTGACTCTTATTTCTTCTGTAGTCACCAAATTACCTGGAGCTCTAGTGCTCAGGATTCATTTGGAGGACTGTTCACCATTACTCCACCCCCAAAGGGCTAGCACAAGTATTAGGAAGTGGCTGATGTACAGGTCTCTTTGTTTTGATTATTTAATCCAGAATAATGGTAGTAGAAATACATGTCACCTCTCACTCATCCCCGTTAATCATCCTCGGTGCTAATACTCAATAGTTGGCAATATCTACGTAATTAACAAGGATGCAATATCCAGACTTAGAATGAATCATTTTTATTGAGAATGCTCCGATCTACTTTCTGCCTCCCACCAAACATTCTATGAGGAGAAATCATTCAATTTGACAAATATCTGAGTGCCTTCTCTATGTAGGGTAAGATGTGTATCAAGGAAAGCTGTGTCTCTGGATTTTTTTCTTTTCACTTTTTTCCTAGCCTAATAAAGGGCTAAATTCTTCCAAAACACATCCTGTGGCTGAAAATGTTTTTGTTCGCAGTTATGCAACCTTATGAGAAAGCATGGTCTTCTCCAAATTGGACATACTATAAATTGAAGACATTAGTCATAGCTGGTGCGTTTTTCTTCCATTTAAAACACAACTTTAATACTTTTTTTCAGGTCAGATTTTAAGTGGTATATTGAAATATTGGAAAAGAAATACCATATATATATAAAAAAAGATAATATTTTAAAAAGCAATCTACATCAGAAGGAGGAGAAATAGCCGTGTCATTTTCTCACATTTCAAGCCCCAGGCATATATGTATAATTTAACAAAACGCAATATGACACAGCACTCATTCATGTGCTCAGCATGTAATTACTGAGACTTGTCATGGGTATCACACAGGAATCCTCTTTGTGGGAGATACAAACTATAGAAATGATCCCTGAAAGTATAGTCTTTCTTTGTGGGAGATACAAAGGCAACCAAGGGCCTATCCTTGCCCTCAAGCAGCTTACAGCATCTTTGGGAAGATAAGACAGCATGGGAAAGCTTTGGAGCAGTGTGGAGTACTGACCCCACAACAGACAACAGTGCTTGGTGCTTTGGGAATGCATGCAGAATGTCTTGGGAAGGCTGCCAAGAAGCAGTGACGCTTGGGTTGAATCGTCCAGGATGAGTAGGATTTAGCTAGATGAGGACTGCCAGGGAAGGTCCTCTAGACTGAGGAGAAGATTTAAGAAAAGGCAGGATTGTGTAACAATGTTTAGGGGGCGATGAGTAATAGCCTGGCGGAACTGGAGGGCTGTGTCACGGAAAATTAGACTGGAACAGATTTGGAGGTGGGGAAGCACAGGGAGGGCTACTGAGTCTCACTGCTACCCCCTTTCTGTGCCAGGCCCTACATGTATCTTACTGGGTCCTTCTGACCAGTCTATTACTTCCCAGCTTTAGAGAGGAGAAAACAGGCTCAGACAGATGATGTGATTTTTTTTTTCACGGTCATAAGACTAGTCGGTGACAGCACCAGGAGTCCAACCGGAGTCTGTGAGCTCTTTCCCCTATGCTAGTTCCTTTACATGTCTTACAGAGGGACTTGAACTTGGTTCTATGTGAATATGTGCCCACGTGACAAGACATAGCCAGATGTGGTGAGTGGCCTTAGCCTCCAGTGGCCTGATATCCTAAACAAGGGTAAAAGAAGTACAAACATGCCCTAACTCTCTTAGCTCACAAAAGCCAGGAATCCCCAGCTTCTGACAATAGAAAAGTCAGGGTGGAGTGCAAGGGTGCTTGGGTTTTACACGTGACATAATTTAACCTAACATTTTAGTTTCATTTTATAGAATGTAATCCTAGTTAAATATTGTTCTGAAAAACTTTCAAGCCTTCCACGGAATTATCCGCCCTAAACTTTATGGCAATAAGTTTTCCAGAAGAGGGTGAATAATGGATTTTTTTTTTTTTTGGTTTGATAATATTTACAGACATCACTGGATCTCCATTGCTGACGATGGGTTTGCTGAAACCATGGGACAGCACAGGTTCATTGTTTCTAATTAAAAAACAAAACAAAAACGAAAACACCTGACTCGATAGTAAGAAGAGAGCAAGAATCCCGTTTCCGTCTGCACGGCTTTCCCGCTATCCCTTCTTTGTCGTGCGATAGAACAGCCTCAACACACTGCACATAAAAAAAGGAATGTGGCCACTTGCTAGTCAATGTGTGTTTTTTTTATTTTCAGCAAATAGCACACTATCTAATGATTAATTTAACCCAGTTTACAAACTTCAAGTATCTAATTTTTATCTATCATTAACAGATTTCTGCTTTTTCTGAAAAAGAACACATTAACCTGGCCTTGCTCTGACCTTCTGGCCGCCGCCGAAAGCCCATTTGCGGGCCCCAACTGCTTAGGCTTTAGGACCTCAGGTCTCAGAGTTGGCAAAGTGCAGTAAAAGCAGACCAGAGAGAGTGTAGAGACAGTCTTCCCTCCCTAGGGTCCTACATTCTTTCTTTTTGTTTTTAAAGATTTTATTTATTTATTTGACAGAGAGAGACACAGCGAGAGAGGGAACACAAGCAGGGGGAGTGGGAGAGGGAGAAGCAGGCTTCCCGCCAAGCAGGGAGCCCGATGTGGGGCTTGATCCCAGGACCCTGTGATCATGACCTGAAGGCAGACGCTTAACGACTGAGCCACCCAAGCGCCCCATGGGTCCTACATTCTGAAGGGTCTCACATTTGGCTTACTGCTCTGCTGTCACTGTTTAGAAATTCTTTTTTAATTTTTTGATTCTTAATTTATTTTTATCAATCAATCAATGAGATTGAGAGAGAGAAGAGGAGCAGAGGGAGAGGGACAAGCAGACTCTGTGCTGAGCGCAGAACCTGACGTGGGGCTCGATCTCAGGACCTTGAGATCATGACCTGAGCCAAAACCAAGAGTTGGACTCTTAACTGAGCCACCCAGTCACCCCCACGGTTTAGAAATTCTTCATAATTTTTGAACTAGGGGCCTGACCTCACATTTGCATTGTGTGCCAGGCCCTGCAAATTACGTAGCTGGTCCTGCAGCCTAGTCAAGTACATGGTGGGAAAGATGCTCGTTTTGATCAAAGCAAAAGGCTTATATCAAGCTGGCTGAAGAAAAGAAGGCAACACCAGGAAACAGAAGAAGTTGATGGAGAAGTGAACAAAGGAAACAGTAGTACTGGGCCTGTTCATGACTAACAATGTTGCATATGCAGCTTATTCTGAAAGGAAAGGAAATGTGTTTGGAAAGAGAAAATGTATATCTGATGCCTCTTTCTGTGTGGCTACCTTTTTTTTAAAAAATTAATGAATTAATTAATTTGAGAGGGGAGAGAGAGAGAGAGTGAGCATGAGTGGGGGAAGGGGCAGAAGGAGAGGGAGAGGGACAAGCAGACTCCCCAGTGAGTGGGGAGCCCCACATGGGACTCGAACCCAGGACCCTGAGATCATGACCTGAGCTGAAGGCAAACCCTTAACAGACTGAGCCACCCAGGAACCCTGGTAGACTACTTTTTATCCAAATTCTACATTCCTTGTTTATATCCTCCCCATACCTACCCTGCTCTGTGCTAATAGTCTGTAACTGTATAATTCACAATTGCTGCTGATGTCAAAAGTGTCTTAGGTTGATACTATTTTTAAAAAAGAAACAACTGGCCCCAAATAGAGTCCCTTGTGTTAAGCCCATATCACCAAAACAAGACTTAGTACCTAATCTAAATGCAGTTTCAGCCTCTCCCAGGAATGTAATCTTAACTAGTCAGTCTGGAATCACCTGGCCAGCACCAGTGAGGTAATCCACCTGATAGACCCCTGCTATCCCCCAAAGCCACCTTGTCTGAAATAACCAGCTCTGCTGGAATAACTTCCTTGTCCCGCCTCCTTCTGCCTACAAGAGTCTTCCATTTTATAGAGCGCTTTGGACCTCCTTTCTATCAGCTAGATGGAATGCTGCTCAATTCATGAACTGTTGAATAAAGCCAAGAAGATCTTTAAAATATACTCCATTGAATTTTGTTTTTTTAGCACCATTAAAACCAAGAGTTCTACCATTATTTCTATGTTCTCAAGTATAAAAATAAATGAAGACTAACCAAATTAAAAAAATAAAAAGCAAATGCTGTATATTCTCAGCTTGCTATATAGCAAGACAGTCAGCCACCGTCACTTGCATTTTGGCAGAGATGCAAAGGCAGGCGGCGAGGTGGGAAAGCTTTATAGTGGAAAGAAGAAGGCTTCCGGTGTGCCCTGACTGGAGGCTGTTGGCTTAGGGAAGCTGTAGACAGGCTAACTAGAAAGAGGGCACTTATTGGTGCTCTCTTGTTAGAGTCCTAAATTAGAAGCAGCAACAAAATTTAGGGAGGCTGTCAGTCATTAATCATGTCCTGGCCATTTGGGGCCAGTTGTTATAGAAGTTATTATTGAGCTTCCCGGATTGTTACTAGAGATAGCAATCTGGCATTGTGCAGGTCTGACTTACAGCGGGCTGGATTGCTGGGTGATTTATTGTAGATAAGGAGCTGGTCTTGTGGGCAGGATGCTGCAGGCTGGGGATCGGAGCTCTATTTTTATATATGGTCTGGCCATTGTCCTGCTGTATGTTCAGTCTCTCACATTACACCCCTTAATAACAGGGTTTTGTTAGTCTGGTTACAACAAATTGTCTATGTCAATCCCTACACAACATGTCTTCTTCCCTGCTAGTCTAGGTAACAATCACTTTTCATAATAAATGTGCCAGATAATGTATTGCTTATCTAGTCTTACTGAACAGACCTTATTAGCTGATTCATTTTGAGAGTGTACATGTTAGGGGAAGAAACCACGCCGATTTAACAATTCTTTTGTTCTGCTTCAGTGAAAATAACATGTATCCCTTAATTTTTTTTTTTTCTAAATTGCAACCTTAGCTTCCATGAAATGATTCCTGACCTTCAAGGGAGAAAGGGGGTGAATCCAGCATATGTTTGGGACATAATGCATTTAGCCATCAATTCTTAACGTTTACTGGGCATTATTTCTCCCTGCTTGGACCTTGTAGACTATGTCTGGCTGAGTTTTTGTTACACCATGATTCCATTTGACAGATGTGGATTTCTGGTTGAAGGCTGTTATATGGTATTTGAAGGGTTTTCAAATCTTAACTGAATCTCCCCTTCTTCAATTGGGTTAAAAAGTATCCATAATTGGGGCACCTGGGTAGCTCAGTCAGTAGAGCGTTTGACTCTTGATCTCAGGTCTTGATCTCAGGGTTGTGAGTTCAAACCCTGCAGGGGGCGTGGAGCCTACTTTAAAAAAAATCCATAACTCATATTAATTTCATCAATAACATAGATTAAAAGTTCAAGACTTGGATCATGAAATGAAGTTAGTAGAAATCATTGTCATTACTGAGATTTATTGATAGCCTTTAAAAATACAATGCTAAAATGTTTGATGGAACATATATTTCTCTAAAAACACATACCATTTATAGAATCGAAAAGGATAAAATAGAATGTAAGACATCAGAATTCGCAGGACCCTAAAGCTTCCAGCAACCACACTCACAATTCCCACTTTCTCACCTGGGAGCTCAGTGTTTTCTTTCCTCCCCTGCACTCCTGCCAAAGCCAGCATCCTCCACCAAGTTCTCGCAACCTCACATCCAGGTTGTTGAACAGCCCCTTGCCTCCTTTACCCCAGTCCTTCTACACAGCTTCCAAGAAGAGTTTCCACAAACATCTTTCCATTGTGTCCCTCAGCAATGCAGTGGCATAAGAAACAGAATCAACATATGTGGTCCCTTCACACATGCCGGGTACCGTGCTGCTGAAGGTAGGTTCTACCACTTTGAGCTACAGGAACTGCTACTGAGAAGGTCAAGCAACTCTCAAGATCTCATCACCAGAAAGTATGGACCGATGACTTTATGACCCCAAAGACCAATCTCTTCTCTTAGCCACTTGGGTCTTATATGTAGTAGAAAGGGCATCAGGGGCGCGCCTGGGTGGCTCAGATGCTTGGGCATCTGCCTTCGGCTCAGGTCATGATCTCCAGGTCCTGGGATCGAGCCCCTGCTCAACAGGGAGTCTGCTTCTCCCTCTTCCTATGCCTCTCCCCCTGCTTTCACTCTCTGCCTCTCTCTCTCTCAAATGAATAAATAAATCTTAAAAAAAAAAAAAAGAAAGAAAGAAAGGGCATCAGACAGACTTGGACTTGAACTATCTCTACCATTTACTAGCTATGTGGCTTTGGGCAACTTAACCTATATGGACCTCAGTTTTTTCATACATAAAATGTGAATGTTTTGAGAATTGGATGGTGTAGCAGGGCCGGGATTCAAACTAGGCATTGAGCTCTGGAGTCTGGCTCTTAACCACTACGCAAGGCAATTTGCATGAAATGCCTAGCACCAAATCTGGAATGGAGTGGATATTCAGTAAATGGTGGTTAACTAGCCAAAATAGCTCCCTAGACCAGTTCTCAAGATTCTCCACCAGCTAGATCCTCCTTCTCCCTACTAACTCCTCGGCCTCTCCACATACACCTCTTTAATCTTAGCAGCTGAGGAAGCAAGCTTGAAAGAAAAGAGATCTGAACACCTAGGTACTGGTCTTGACTCCACCCTATGCACTGTGTCACCACGGCCAAGTATATTTTCCTTGAATCTTGCATTTCTTGTCCATACAATAGGGAGTATATATTTCTTGCCTACTTCACAGGGTTATTATGAGGGTTACAGGTGTTATTACATATGAAAGCCCTTTAGAAACATATAAGTGATATTGATCTGTTTACTTGAAACATACAAGTGATATTGATCTGTTTACTTTGGGGAAGCAGTTGTGTGTGTGTGTGTGAACCAGGAGGGGGGGCTACTCAGCCTACTGGGTCAGAGAAGTCTCCTTAGAGGACCTGACACTTGAGGAATGTGGAGTATTAGCAGGTAAGGAGGGTTCCAAACTGAAGCAACAGTGTGAACAAAGTCAAGGAGATATGAAGTGGCAGTGTGACCTCAGAGACGACGTATGTATTCTTAGAGCTGGAAGTGAGATGGAGACATGTAGACAGGGGTCAAGTCAGGAGGACCTTGCAAGCTCACCAAGGAACATGAACTCTTATGGCTCTTGAGCCATAAAAGCCATGGAGAGGCTTAAGCAAATCAATCATGTAAGAAGATTACTCTGAAGGCAGAGTGCAGGATAAAATGGGAGCAAACAATGAAGCTGAGAGAGTGGTCAGGATAAAAGCTTTAGCCAGGGCCAACAGTGGGGGCAGGCGGTAAGAAAAGGAGAGGTGACGTCAATAAATATTTAGAAGACAAAACTAGCGGCACTTGGTAATAAGCAATTAGTATCTTGGGATAATAAAAATCAACAGGTTTGATGATTGGTCCTTGGCAAAATGCTATAGTCAGTTTTTAGAAATGGCCAATGAGCATTTAATTTAGGAATTAAACTGGTAGATCAATATAACATCAGCATAGATTGACTATGAACAAATCATAACAAAGGTGCATCATTTCCTTCTTTATAGGACAGTTATTTTTTTCTCTTATAACATAAGAAATGTTTGTTACAGATAACCTGGAAAAAATAGAAAACCAGGGGAGGAAAAAGTTCTGCCCCCCATTAGGAACATTTTGTTGTTAGTATTTTTTTTCTAGGAATATTTTTTAACATGATTATAATCATTCTATACATTATATTTTCTTTTTTAAAGAAAATACATTTTTTCTTTTTTAAAATAATTTTTTCTCTTAATGTGACACCTTAAACATGTTTATCTTGTAACAAAATCTGTAAATATCATTTTAAATATTTAGATATTAACTTTCTGTGGATGTTCTTTAATATATTATTGGATATTTAAGTTAATTCTAATTTGGGAACATTTAAAATAGTAATTTGATTGATACCTTTATATATAAAGCACTTTGCACATGTGGGACAGATTCCCTTCAGTTAGATTTCTACGAAATTGTACAGCATTAAAAGATATGACTACTTAAGGCTTTTGCTACATATTATCAAACACTTTCCAAAAGGACTATAGCAATTTACAATGCCACTAGTGATGTAGGGAAATCCATTTCCCATCTTTTCCTGCATAAAGTATTGTCATTACAAAAAATAAATAAAACCAGGGGCGCCTGGGTGGCTCAGTCGTTAAGCGTCTGCCTTCGGCTCAGGTCATGATCCTAGGGTCCTGGGATCAAGCCCCACATCAGGCTCCCTGCTCAGCGGGAAGCCTGCTTCTCCCTCTCCCACTCCCCCTGCTTGTGTTCCCTCTCTCGCTGTGTCTCTCTCTGTCAAATAAATAAATAAAATCTTGAAAAAAAATAAACAAAACCAAAACACTTCACTAACTCGATTACTAAAAATGACATCTCACTTAATTTTCTTTGTTCTTAAAAATATGAATAATACATGCATACAAAGAAAAAGCCAAATGGTTTAGAAGGGCATAAACTAAGAAAGCAAAAATCTCCCTCTTTCTACTAATCCCAAACCTCCCTGCTTCCCCAGAGCAACCACTATAAAAGCTTTCTTATCTATACCGTTCTGAATTTTTTAAAAAATTAAAAGTCTTTGCAAACTAGTAGTGGGTACTATTTATATCAGACTATTCTGAATCTTGAAAACCTTTCCATGTCAATGCACATAGCTCTACTCTGTGAATATATGATATTTTCTTTAACCAGTACCCTATTGATTGACATTTAGGTTCCTTTCAATATTGTGCTATTGCAAATAATGCTGCAGTGAACATCTGTGAATTAAGATCTTGATAAACTTTTGTAGAATAAATTCCTAGATGTGGAACTGTATAAAATTTTGGTTTTTTTAATTAAATTTTTTTTAAAGATTTTATTTATTTATTTGACAGAGAGACACAGTGAGAGAGGGAACACAAGCAGGGGGAGCAGCAGAGGGAGAAGCAGGTTCCCCACTGAGCAGGGAGCCCGATGTGGGGCTCGATCCCAGGACCCTGGGATCATGACCTGAGCCGAAGGCAGACGCTTAACGACTGAGCCACCCAGGCACCCCGGAACTGTATAAAATTTTAGACCTGAAAGATGTCTGAGGCAATTTACAATCTCACCAACAATATGCAAATGTTTATTTCCCATACTTCCACTGATAAACCTTGAGTTATCAGGCTTAGTTTCTGTCAATCTGACAGATTAAAGAGTGTCATTTCAGTGTGCATTCACTCATAACTATTTATTGAGTTCCTACTATACACCTGGCCCTGTTCTAGATGCTTGGGACACATAAATGAACACCTGTGGAGCACAATAAATAATAAACATAATGTAGTAACAAATGATCCAGTGAGTTAGAAGGTAAGTGCTGGGGGCACTAGAATCTCCGCCTTTGAGACGAGTGTCAAGGCTGCACTTGTCCCAGGGTGTCACCAGAATGGATGTTGGGCAGCCACTGCTTCTCAGACTCACTGGATTTGGTCTAAGTTCCGTGCGAGAGTATCTGATTGGCGAAGCCTAGGTCACATGACAGCATCTTGCCGTAAGGTAAGGATGCCTGGGAAAGTGAGCCTATGGAAATTGCAGTTTCTGTGCTGAGTAGAGAGCTCTGTCTCAGAAGGTGGGGGATTCCTCAAACACAGATGCTGAGTCGCCAAAAGGAAGGACAGATGTCTGCACACTAGGTGCTTGATTCCCTTTCACAAGTGCCTGGGCAAACCTCAGGGAATAAAGTTCCCCTGAATCAAACCGGACCTAAGAAAGTAGGTACCCACAGTGGCCAGGGGCAGATTTATATAATCTGATGAGCAAGTGCAGGCAAGAGCCAAGGTCAGACCTTAAGGAGCATGGTCAGGCATTGGGCCTGAGGGGATAATGCCAGATGTCACAGATGGGAAAGCTACACAGCAATGGGCACGAGGAGATTTCGGGGAAATGGAGAGCTGACCTTCATATGTAGAAGGGTTGTCATATGGAAGAGTAACTATATGTGGGTCACATGTATTTTTGGAAATTGCAGAGGGCAAAGCTACATTTATCATGTATTCAACCAATATTTAGGGAGAACCTGATATACACCAATCACTGATCTAAGCACTGGAGATAGAATTGTGAACAAGGCTAATAAATTCCAACTAATGTAAAACTGATTTGTGGGGAAGCAAATGATAAAAAGAGCTCCACACACATATTTATAACATAATGTTAGATAGTGCTAGGTGCTCTGAAATAAAATAGCACAGAGTTAAAAAGAAAAGAAAGCATGGAGCGTGATGGATAAAGCAGTGGGAGAAGGCCTCTCTGATGTGGTGACATTTGAATAGAGACCTGGATGAAGGGAGGAAGCAAGACCTGCAGATGTCTGGGAGAAGACATTCTGTGCAAAGGCCCTGAGCTAGGAATGCGGATAGCATATTTGAAAAATATTGAGAGGCTCATGTAGTCAGAGATCGGTGAGTAGTAGGAAATGAGGTTGGAGACACAATCATGAACCAGGTATTTAGAGCCTTAGAGGCCAAGGTCATCGTGTGACTTGTTCTAAATGCTATGAGAAACCATCAGAGCTCCTTGAGCTAGAAGATGACGTGATTTGACTCACATTTTATAAGGTTTACTCCAGTGGCTGCCAGGCAGAGACTAGATTGTAGGAAGGGCAAGTATAGAACCACAGAGACTAAGTAGGAAGCTACTGCGTGGTCCAGGTCAGAGATGGTGGTGGTCACAGTGGGTGGGAGTTTCAGGTGGATACAGTGTAGCTTTGTATAAGGAAAACCTCCAGGTATTATAACTATGCAAATATGAATGCGCTGGGTGCTGCTACAAGAGGTTTCTGCATTAGGAGGAGTTTAGTCTAAAGCAGGGGTCAGCAAGTCTGGCCAAATCTGACCCAGTGCCTGTTTTTTGTTTTTTTTAAAAAAAGATTTTATTTATTTATTTGTCAGAGAGCGCACGTGCACAAGCAGGGGGAGCAACAGGCAGAGGGAGAAGCAGGCTCCCCACTGAGCAGGGAGCCCAATGCAGGACTTGATCCCCAGGACTCTGGGATCATGACCTGAGCCAAAGGCAGGCGCTTAACCGACTGAGCCACCCAGCTGGCCCCCAACGCCTGTTTGTATAAATAAAGTTTTATTGGAACACAATCACACTCATTATTGTCAATGGCTGCTTTTGTACTAAAACAACAGAGCTGAATAACTGCAACAAAAATCATTTGGCCTGCAAAACCCAAAATATTTACTGTCTAACTCTTTACAGAAAAAGTTTGCAGACCACTAGTCTAGAGGACTCCACACGTGCTTCCTCCCTTCCAGAGTTTCTATCATTTCATATGTAATTGTTCACTTAACACTTTTATGTTGTCTTTGTCCCATCTAGTTAATAAACTCCCCATGGGTACATGGGTATGAAGCTTGTTTTCTACTTCTCAAATCTTTCTTTCTATTACCTGAGTATAAACATTCAGCAGTTTCCTTAAAATATACTCTTATTTAGGAGGTCAAGTATGAAACCATCCTAACTTTGGGGTGGCTCAGTGGCTCAGTCAGTTAAGCATCTGACTCTTGATCTCAGCTCAGGTCTTGCTCTCAGGATCATGACTTCAAGCCCTGCGTGGAGCCTACTTAAAAACAAAAACAATCAAAAACCAAGAAAATCCACCGTAACTTTGTGAAAGAATAAAAAATTGTTCCAAACTCCCAAGGGTAAAACTAATTTTTCCCCTCTAGAGAAAAAGTCTACGCCATTGGCAATATCCAGGAAGTAGCTCAGTAGTTTGCTTAGTAAAATCATCTTGATAATTTTAAGAAATGATATGTGGGATTAAGGACCAAATGTTTGAAGCTGGAACCTTGCTCCTGATAATACACCTAGGCCAAGAGTAATGGAAACAAGTAACTCACCAGCCAAGAGAGGCCGATCCGGTTCTCCAGTTTCTGAAGATATTCCATGCCTGAATAGTCGATTACATTTCTCTTAATGAATGAGAAGAATGTTTGTCCAAGAAACAAACCAATCTTAATTATCCAAAAAACAAAACACACAAAGAAAAACACCCCAGCCAGAGTTTCATCTCTACCATGCAAACCTCTGGAATTTGAAATGCAAACAATCTTCATTTTCTCACACAAGGCATAGGGCATTGGAAGAACAACAGAGCTGAACAAAAACAGAAGTTCTTCAAAGCAACCTTTTGAAGAAAGGAGAAGGTTTCTTCCTTAATGGGTTTGAGATCCTGAAAAGGGTGAGAGAACAGGGGGCAGGTAATGAGCCGTATTGATACTTACTGGTGCTCAGGGAGAGTCAAAGCCAAAGCTGTTGGCTCTCTAGAAAGCAGGCTTTCCTCTTCCCTTTGCCTCCACCAACAAAAACATCAGATGGACCTCTCTTAAGAGGGATGGGGGGATGGGCAAAACGGGTGAAAAGGAGTGGGAGATCCAGGCCTCCAGTTATGGAATGAATAAATCCCAGGGATAAAAAGCACAGCATAAGGAATATATTCAGTGATAGTGCAGTAGCGTTGTATGGGGACAGATGGTAACTATACTTGCAGTGAGCATAGCATAACACAGAGAGAAGTTGAATCACCATGTTCTACACCTGGAACTAATGCAATGTTGTGTGTCAGCTATACTGAAAAAAATTTTTTGTAATGCTATCATTAGGGCCAGTTTGAGGAATAGGCATTTTTAAAAAAGATTTTATTTATTTATTTGAGAGAGAGCGAGAGAGTACAAGCAGGGGGAGGGGTAGGGGCGGAGGGAGAAGCAGACTCTCTGCGGAGCAGGGAGCCCAATGCGGAGGACTCAATCCCAGGACCCCGAAATCATGACCTGAGCCGAAGGCAGTCGCTTAACCAACTGAGCCACCCAGGCGCTCCTGAGGAATAGATTTTTTTATTTTTATTTTTTTATTTTATTTTTTTTAAAAGATTTTATTTATTTATTTGACAGAGAGAGAAAGCACGAGCAGGGGGAGTGGGAGAGGGAGAAGCAGGCTCCCAAGGAGCAGAGAGCCCGATGCGGGACTCGATCCCAGGACGCTGGGATCATGACCTGAGCCGAAGGCAGACGCTTAACCATCTGAGCCACCCAGGTGCCCCGGAATAGATTTTTTTAAATTAAAATTCCTTAAATCATTTTCAGTTCTCCATCTAATATACATACAAAATAGTTAACTTTGAGGTAACTATTCAGATCATTCAAACACCCAAAATTCCAAAACCTGTTGTTTGTGTTCTTTGTGTTGATAGTATTTTTTTTTAAAGATTTTTAAAATTGGGCGCCTGGGTGGCTCAGATGGTTAAGCGTCTGCCTTCGGCTCAGGTCATGATCCCAGGGTCCTGGGATCGAGTCCCATATCGGGCTCCCTGCTCCTTGGGAGCCTGCTTCTCCCTCTGCCTCTCTCTCTCTCTCTGTCTCTCATGAATAAATAAATAAAATCTTAAAAAAAAAAAAAAGATTTTTAAAATTTATTTATTAGAGAGAGAGAGTGAGAGAGAGAACGCAAGGGGGGGTAGGGTTAGAGGGAGAAGCAGACTCCCCGCCGAGCAGGGAGCCTGATGTGGGACTCGATCCCGGGACTCCGGGATCATGACCTGAGCCGAAGGCAGTCGCTTAACCAACTGAGCCACCCAGGCGCCCACTTTGTGTTGATAATATTAACGATCATAGGAAAATCCTAAAGCAATGTTCACTTTGCCTCAGCAATTGCCTGGGCCCTTCATTTGGACAGTAGTAATCACTGCAAAATTATTAGTGTCCTCTGTATGTTTAGTGATATGCTAGAGTGACCTCATCGATTTTAAACAGTTTTGTAGAATGTTAATAGGATTGTTGCATAAAAGGCTTTACTTCTGGAACTCAGCTTTATAAATTCTTCCTAGAACACCCTTCTTCAAACATATCTAGGCTAGTAGCTATTTGGTATGGGACTGCTGCTTTAGGTATCCACACCCATACTTACTCAGTGCTTGTGTATGGCTCGAGCCGGATTAATCTGGCTAAACTTTACAGGCTGCAGAGCTGGGGATAATACCAATACCACCTTACACCTCTGCACACAGGAGAAGCAGAGCACTGGGGAAGGGGCTGTAAAACTCTACCAGGCAGCCTGGGACAAGCCACTGGCCATCTCAGAACTTCTGTTTTTTCCATCTATAAAATGGAAATAGTAATATGTATAGGTATATTACCAGAACAAATTATTTTAACATCATAATTGTGAACGGACTAATTATGAATGTATGGCTCAGAGAGGATTATTATCATAAAACACCATGTCTTATACGGGATCCCAGACTTCCTTGGAACGATTCTCTGTCTGGGGAAGAATGTGGTCATTATCAGTAATGGTCTTGGTAAGAAAATATTAGGCGTCAGTCATTATGAATGCCAAGATTTCAATACTAATGTGGGAGACTCTGCAACAGGTCAGAGCCATTCTCTTATAGCAGATTGCAATAACAAATGCCTCTCTAATTATACCTCTCTTAAAATTTGGGGTTCTCGGGGCACCTGGGTGGCTCAGTCATTAAGCGTCTGCCTTCGGCTCAGGTCATGATCCCAGGGTCCTGGGATGGAGCCCCGCATCGGGCTCCCTGCTCAGTGGGAAGCCTGCTTCTCCCTCTCTCACTCCCCCTGCTTGTGTTCCCTCTCTCGCTGTGTCTCTCTCTGTCAAATAAATAAATAAAATCTTCAGAAAAAAAAATTGGGGGGTTCTGGTGGCCACATTCTCTAAGCTCCAAATCAGGAGATGTAATTTGACCTGGGATTTTTGTCCTGTGACCAAGTATAAGAGACATTTTGTGAGATACATTGTGAACACCAAATTTACTGGAATTTCTGGGACTTTTTTTTTCATGGGAAAGAATCAGAATATTTGAAATCTAGAAAGTCCCTGATAATCAAGGATTTATGGACATGGTACTTAATGACAGCCCACAAATGCCCAATTTTGAGAAACAGAGTTCAACTTTAAATGCAGAAAAATCAGCTGTAACTTGGTTAATACGAGTTTTAATGAGGCAGATGTGCTTTCTGTCCAGCAAATTCAATTGCAAAAAAGAAGGCAGAAAAGCAAACACCCCTTTATTATCAAATGGTTCTCTCAGGGTTTCCTTCAAAGGAACTCTTCGGAATCCTGTGACCCAATGAAGGTATCACTTTCCTTTCTGATTTGTTCCAGTTTTTTAAAAAGGGGGTCTGGAGTAGGAGGTGGGGAGGGCACAGGGTAGGAATTTGAAAAAGTAAGAAGTCTGTACCGCAAACTACATAGATCAAATATTCTAGAACATTTCATGTGAGTGGTTACTGTTATTCTCAGTTTATTTTCTATAAACTCTGCCAAGTTTGGTTTTGAATAGCATTCGGGACTATCAGATTTAGGAGGAGTAAAGGTGGAGAGGGAAAAGAGAGGTGAAAATTATATTTTAGCAGAAACATGGAAGAAGAAAGCTACAGTGTTTGCATCCAAAATTTAGTTTCCTAGTAACCAAGGCAAAGAGGAAAATATGATGAGTTATGTAACCTCTTTTTTCTAGGAGAAGCAAACAGGCCAATTATTCAGGAGAGACAAACCTTTTCTGACACTGAGCTCCGAAAATGATTTGTCAAAGAGGTTTTTGAATAAGGGACCTTGAACAATTTAATGGATGATATTTTCCAGTTAGGAGATTTTACATATGTATGAGAGCTGAACTGTTAGGGAAATGCTCTTTCGTGCAGGATAGGCAAGACAGAACCTTTATCTGTCTCTCACACCAACCTCCCCCCCCGCCCCCCTCCCCCCCGCACCCCTGCCAGAAGCAAACACCTGCAGCCTTGTCCATGCACACATACTTTCAAAGAGCACGTGGCCAGATGGGCATGGCCATTGAGAAACCACGCCTGCGCCATCACTCATGGCTCTTCAGTGAGGTGATAAGGCAGGGTGCTCCCTTTGAAGCTGGCCTAATCATTCACGCCACCCCAGCAGCTTACATATGGAAAGTGAGATCTGTAGCAGCTGTTTGGTTTTGCTACCTCTCCTGCCATTCCTCCTTCTATTGAGAAGTTTAAAAAATAATAATAATAAAAGCTAGGGAAGAAAGGCGGTCATATCATCACTTCCACCCACCTCCACCCATCACTTGTGGCTGGAGTCCTTGGCCTGAAGGAAAGGTCTGGATCTCCTTGCTGTGGTCCTAAGGGAGCAGGAAAGTGAACTAAACATGAGACATGCTGGCAGATGTAGATGGAAGTAGGAGGTTCGCTGGACTCTGGGAGTCATAAAGCAGGACACCTTCATAGAGAGAAAGATTAGGGGGCTGGTGTCGAGGACTGTGCTTCCTCAGAATGCCGCCTTCAGTACTTGGCTCCTTCTTAAAGATCTATCAAAACACAGCCCGAACAGGCCACTAAATGGTGCTTTGGTAGACTGACATGGGGCTGGATCTTACATTCCGAGATTTCAAAGTTCCTTTGAAGTTAGCATATTAGGAAATCACTTTCCAAATTGCACCATGTAAGCGTTAGATGTTCTCTAATAGCTCTGTCATGAAAATAGAGTTGACTAATTCTGTAGTATTTCACAAGGGGGAAGGAAAAAAAACACCTTTTTTTTTTTATGACAAGCACGCAAATAGTAACATTCCCTCACTAATGAAAAAAACAACATGGAAGTCGCATAGATTTGGCCCAAGGTGATTTTTCTTTCTTCTAAAGATTCATTCCTTTCAGATGTTCAGAACAGTTCTGTTCCCTTAATGTGGCTCTGCATCTTCATCATCTTAATATTAGGGTAATTCTTTAAAATATTAAAATTTGACTTGTCCTTAAAGTAGCCATTATCACCCCGGATTTTATTAATATCACTTTCGTGACCTTTCTGTCTGGGGGACGTGAAGTCCTCGGTAAGAGGAATTGGTCCTCTGCTTCCTCTTAAGATCACTCAGGTTGACTTGAGGAGTGGGCTGTGTGAACCCTGGAGGACACAGAGGGGAGGGGACAGAGTTCTGTCCCCAAGTCCCTGAGGGATCAGATCCCTACTCCTACCACCACATGGAGACCACCGGCTTTCCAGGCGTGAGCGTGATCGTGGAACACAAACTGAGTTCCTCGAGAAGCCCTCTTTCCAACCCCAGTGCTCCTCAGAAAAGCGAAAAACAAATCAGGCAAAAATAAATAAATAAATAAATAAATAAAGGAAAGGCGCATCGGACTCATTAAAGAGTACGTAATAGAAATGCACTGCTATTTTAAGGTAGCTGTAGCATTTGGATATGACTCTAATGACTTTCCAGTTAGCACATCTGTGTGTATTTATAAGCCTATCTCAGCACAAAAACATGCGTCACAACTGATCCCTTGAAAGGAGTCGAGGTTATGGTGTGGGAGATGAACGTGAAATTTAACTACAAGATGAAGCTTCTTAAAAGGTCAGTGGGGTGGAGAATAGTAATTGTTCAGCTGAGCAGCTCTCCACAGTATATTTTTTATGAAATGACTAATTATTGTGATTATTTTCACCAGCAAAGGCTCCTTTCGAGCTAAACATACTCATTTTCTCTTTTCCTCCCTAAAAAATATCTCCAGCCTTGGAGGAATTCCATATGTCTTCTACCTATACTTAGGAAGCATGCTCTTGGATGTCTGCATGCATGGTGAAGCCACCTTTCCTCTCCCCGCTCTCCTGTCTGTGACACAGTATTTCTCTCTTCTTTGTACCTGCTGTAAAGAGCCAGCCAGAGCTTAACAAAAACAATTGGCGCCTGAGCTGATAATCTCCTCATCCACCCTTCGAGGACCCCGTCGGCTAACCGTGCACACAGCCTTTAAACAATCAGCTACAGTTTAATATAATGAGTTGACATCATTTGAATAGAAAGAACTGGTGAGTGTAGAAATCGTGGGGTTTTTTTAAAAATTATTTTTAGTCCCTGAAAAATTACTGTCCACAGTTTCACAGTTTTATACCAAATGTGGCCTTTTTACTGAACATTTACCCAAAGAACTTGCAGAAGAGAGTGGTTTGGGAGCTGATACACCCACAGGGATAGAAAGAATGAAAGATTAACAGAACAATTAGATATAAAATGTCACTTGTAACACCATCACCATAATAATTCCTTAAATTCCTGTAATCTCTGAGACTTTTTTTTTAGAAATTTTATTTTATTATTTTTTTAAGATTTTATTTATTTATTCATGAGAGACAGAGAGACAGAGACAGAGAGAGAGGCAGAGGGAGAAGCAGGCTCCCAAGGAGCAGGGAGCCCGATGCGGGACTCGATCCCAGGACCCTGGGGTCATGACCTGAGCCGAAGGCAGATGCTTAACCATCTGAGCCACCCAGGCGCCCTAATCTCTGAGACTTTTCGGTGGGGTTTCACACACATGCTTGTCTGCTCTTTGTGCAGCTGGAGGTGACATACCTATTGAATTTAAAACCAAATGAGCACAGCTGAAAAACATATTACTCAAGACATGACCCGTGAAGAACAGTGTCATTTTCCAAACTGTGAGTCATCTACACTTCCATAAAGACAAACACTCAGGATGGGGTCTTCGGAAGCAAAATAAAGAAGAAACTTGGGGGATATTCACCAGATTATCATATTCTGTCTCTTTCTATCTCTTCCCCCAACTTTAATTAAGGAAAAAAAAAACTGTCTTGGCCTGTCTGTGTTGTTTGAATTCATGTTGTTCAATTCATCAGCATTGTTTGAATTCACAGCGTAATTGTCCGTTATTCACTCAAGCAAATATGTGATTAATTTGATTTTTCAGTCTTTGAACAAAATCTCTGGTGGTTTAAAATGTCTGATGAGTGAAAGATTTTGGAACCACCTTTCTTTTCACATGAATTATTTCTGAGAATAATCATGCACAAGAATCAAACTTTGTTTGCTAGAGCCAATATATGTAAACCCAAACACAATGCACTCATTTAGTCAGCAATTTTTTAAATTCAGAACTCCAGAATTTTATAACATTGGGACGGGGCAGAAGATCAGTCACAGGGGGATGTTAAGATACCTGTCCATTCAATAAAAATGTGTGAAACTAGACAGAGAATTTATGAGCATAGATTTCAGAAAGTTTGGTTTAAAATGGCGCTGGAACTTGCTAATATCTCAGAGAAGACTCTAAATGTCAACATATTTTATACTGTCTTCACTCATAATAGCTCCCCTTATACTCAGATTATGGCTATTTATTGCTTAACAAGTTGTAGTTTTTAAATGTCTTCTGTCTTATCTAGCGATATAACAAGAACCCATCATTATGAATTTCTTTGCAGGCACTTTGGAAACAATCCAAAACTAGACTCTTCATCTTTGACTGCGTAGCATGTCTTCATGGAATGGTTATAATGGTAATTATTTGCATTTATTGTATTTTCCTAAAAATGCTTTAAATACATGTTTCACACTCCATTACTCTGTTACAGTGTAGCATCATAAACTGAAACACTTGTTACAGTACGAGTACTAAACATCTCTATAAAATGGGAATCCTCTTTAAATTACACCTTGCGAAGAACTGTTTTTCTACATCTCTCTACATACCACCTTTCATAACTCGATTCCTTTCTGTTTTAACAGTAATTGGCTTTTCATAAAATCTTAAAGTTGGGAGGTCTATTACTTGGAAAGGTTGCATTCAGCTACCAGCAACAGCAAACTTGACAAACAGTAGCTTAAGAGAGCAGGGCATTTCCTGGGCCCTGACGCCTTCTACCCAACCTCTTTAGCAAATGGTCTTTGTCTTCATTATCATAATGTGGCTGCCGCATGTCCTGCTTACCATTTTCATTCCAGGATGGAAGAGAAGGAATGGGGGAAAGGACAACAGGCAAGAGGCCTTACTGGTAGGCCAGATGAGTCTCTCTTTCTCTCTCTTTTTTTTTTTAAGAGAGAGAGAGCATGTGCATGAGCAGGTTGGGGGGGGGGGGGGGGGGGGGAGAAGGAGAGAATCTCAAGCAGACTCCCCACTGAACAAGGAGCTCAATGCAGGGCTAAATCTCATGACCCTGAGATCATGACCTGAGCAGAAATCAAGAGTCAGATGCTTAACCAACTGAGCCACCCAGGTGCCCCTCTTTCTTTTTTGAAAAAGATTTAATTAACATGTCTTGAAATTCACCCCTTTAAAGTATATAAATCAGTGGTCTTTAGTATATTCAGAAGGTTGTGCAATCGCCACCACTATCTAAGTCCAGAACCTTTCCATCATTTCCAAAAGAAATGTGTACCCATGAGCAGCCTATCCGCATCTCCTGCCCCTTCCCCTAGCCCGTGGCAACCACTATCCCCTTTCCCTGTGCCTCTTCTGGACATTTCATATAAATGGAACCATACAGTATGTGGCCTTTTTTGTCTGGTTTCTTCCACTTAGCACAATGTTTTTAAGGTTATATGGACGTTTGGGTTGTTTCCACTTTGAGCTATTCTGAATAACGCTGCTATAAATATTTGTGTACAAGTTTTTATGTAAGCACATGGTAACTGTGTTTTAGCCTTTTTTCCTAAGATTTTATTTATTTAACTGAGAGTGAGAGTGAGCCCAAATGAGAGGGAAGGGCAGAGGGAGAGGGAGAAGCAGACTCCCTGCTGAGCAGGGAGCCTGATGTAGGGCTGGATCCCAGGACGCTGGGATCATGACCTGAACCACAGGCGGACCCTTAACTGACTGAGCCACCCAGGCGCCCCTGTGTTTTAGCTTTTTGAGGAACTGCCACACTGTTTTCCAAAGTGGCTGTACCACTTTACCTCCCCCCAGCAGTGAAGGAGGGTTCCAAGGAGGCTTTCTTTTTTAAAACCTTATCTCAAAAGCCTCCCCCACCCCTCCCCATCTGCAAACATCTCACTGGCCAGAACTGGGTCACGTGGTCCCTGCTCTCTACAACTGGGCGTGGGAAAGCTGCGGTCCAGCCTCGCCTGCAGAGAAGGAAAAGGAGGTTTGCATCTTTGCTCTAGAAGTGATCCTGGTCATCTTTTCTGTTAGGAAATCCCCTCTTCAAACCCCCCCCCACAGAAGAGCATCCCGCCTCTGCTTGAACACTGCCAGTGATAAGACTCGTATCTCCAAAGGGAGCCCCCATTCCACGTTGGAATGGATCTTATTATTCTTCTTGTACACTGAGTAATATATCTGGTTATTTTCTTTTCAGGAATAATAAAACAAAGGGAATATGGGAATCGAAGTGAAATAGAGTCATTAATAATGTAAATGTGATGTTCCAACTATTACTGCCTAGCTCACAGGAGGGCTCCGTAATTGTTTGTCTTTCTCCCTTCACCCCTACCCCACCCCGCCATTCCCTTCTTCCCTCTGTAATGGGATGGCAGGGAGGACACGTTTGGTTGTTCTGTTAAATTATACATTTCTAGGACATCGGGGATGGTGTTGTCTAATTGACTTCCGTCCACACCTGCTCCAACTTAAGCGTGCGCGTGCATTCTTGATTTTTTTTTTTTTTCCTACAGAAGAGGGGAGAGGCAACCCGGGGCAGAAGACACCATTCACAGACCTCGCCATTGGATTGTAAGCATGCTGGGTGCTTAATGAGCTGCTGAATAATATAGGGCTGCCTCATGATTAAATGCTATAAATATTTATGATTTATTACTGATGCTTTGGATAGATTAGGCTTTGGAAGGCCCGTGGATCACAGTGATTCTAAAGGAAAATAAGAAAATACGAACTATATTAAAGCTGCTTATTGACAATGCTGCTCGCAGGGGTTATGTAATTTTTCAGAAGCTGGTGGAGGTACAGGTATTCAGCAGCCCTGCCGTTTGAATGGTTTCTTTGATAGTGATAATATATTTCTCATAAGAATATAGTTATAAATGGGAGTTAAAGTGATCACTCTCTACTAAGAATGCACTCACCTTTGAAGGTACCAGTCAGATGGCAAGAGCAGAGAGCTCAGCATTACGTTTACTGCAAGTATGTGCTCACCAGGGAGGGACAAGTACCTGGGGCTCTTTCCCCCAAAGTCAGCACACACACCTCTGGGAACCAAGGCGTGAGTGAGTCTGCGCCACCAACTGCCGTTGCATCTAATGACCCACTTGCAAAACGTTTTGCTCCCCGTTTCCCTGGTTCCACTGCTTTAGAGAATGAGTACCCAAGAAACAAGCGTTTGCAGAAGATACACGGTGGTGCTTCATGGGCAGCTATAGTGTGGACTCTGAATTCAGGGAACTGTGCTTGATTCCTAACTCCATCGAGCTGCATGGCCCTTAGCAAGTCCTATAACCTCTCTGGGTTTCCGTTTCTCCGTGGAGTTACCGTGAGGACTGAATGACGAATATATGCTAAGCACTTGCCTATAGCAAGTGCTCAATGAAATGTTAGGTTTATTACCTCCATTAATAGGGCATCGTAAGCAAATCTTTTGAATTACAATATACTTCGGAACAGAGGGGACATCTCTGAGCATTGTACTAGATAGCTTATTGCTCAGACAGGAGGGAAATGTAGCATACAGAGAAAAAGAGAAGCATTAAAATGTTTCTCCTGAAACTGATTCCGTCCCCTAGTATGTGTACGCAGAAGACAAGGATTGAGGTGGGCCTCTTCACATATCTTACCTCAGTGCATCTTTACACCCATCTTTTGAGATTCTAGTTACTCTCTCCATTTTAGTATAAATATGAGGAAACCAAGTCCTTGAGAGATGAAGTGATTTGCCCTGAGAGCACAAAACTAAGCAACAGAGCCAAGATTTGATCCCGTCTTGCAACCAATCAACTTATACACAGAATGATGGCAGGGATACACATTTTGAATTAGTCCCATGTCTATACCTTCAAAGGTGAGTGCGTTCGTATAATTCTCCATGAGGGTAAAGGATGGGTTCTCCTTGAAAAGGGGTCAAGCCAGCCTTCCTGTCATCCAGATATCCATCACACAGTTACAAAGCAGATCTCTTTTCTCCTGGGTTTCCCAAATGGACTACTTTTAAGTATAAAGTTCTACTGATTGTGAGTCACCAAGGCAGGGCGCTCAAACGAAATGACAGCTTCTTTTTGTCGGATAGGTGTAGTCTGAGCAGAGTCTAAGAAATCTTTGCATTGCAGACTGAAGTATTTTACTATTGCGTTTACTCACACCATTTAAGTGGAGGATAAAAAATTCGCAATTTCTAATATCTTAATGCAGACGAAGAAAGCAAAAGGTTGCTGGAAATTTGTGACTGACAGCTCCGTGCGCTTAGCCAGCTAATGAAGCCTCTTCGTGCAGAGCTGCCTCGTGTACCAGGGCTGAGGTCAGATATTCATGTCACTGAGGGAATGTCATCTGTTTCCTTATTTGAAAAAGGATTCTTAATACCCCATAATTCCCATATCTCCCTAGTTTTGCTTCAGACAAAAAGGAATTAGATAATCATGTCACATACTGAGAAGAGAACATTTATAATACCCATGAGAATAAAACCTTTTCAGGACTGAATGGAAGGCCACTCAGCCTCTCTGAAACATAAAGTCCCAACTGGAGGGAGCAAAAAAGCCAGCAAAACCAACCTGGCTAGCTGTATCATGCTGTAATTGTTCCAGAAGGGGAAGGCTATGGTGATAAGTAGCATTTATTAAACATTTCATTGGTCAGATACACTATCTGGTTTACTACATCTACTAAATACTATACCTGGTTTACTCCTGCAAACAGCAGGATGAGGCAGAAAATATCTTCATATTAGAGATATGGAAACTGAGGTTTGGAGAAGACATGGGACTAATTCTAGGTCACTCAGACACTAAATGGCATAGCAGGGACTCAAACCCAGGGCCCTCTGGTATCTGTGCCCAGACTCCTTTCAATTTTCTACATCTTTTCCTTCTTTCTTCAGCATGTGAAACATCCCACCCAGCCAGCCCTTTTATCATTGAGGCGTGCAATAGTTATCTATTGCTATATAACAAAATACTACAAACTTAGTGGCTGAAAACAACGCACACATTATCTGTGAGTCAGGAATCTGGGCACAGCTTGGCTGGATCGTCCACTTCAAAGTTTCCAACAAGATCGCCATCGGGGGGTCAGCCAGGGTTGGAGTCTCAGCTGGGGCTTGACCGGGGAAGGGTCCGTGTCCAAGCTCGCATAGATGTTGGCAGCATTCTGTTACTCGCAGGTTGTTTGGACTGAGGGTCTCAACTCCTGAGGGCCTCTATCAGCCAGAGGCTGCCCTTAGTTTCCTGCTACATGGGCCTCTCCTGTGGCAACGTACTTGATCAAAGTACACTGAAAGAGAGTCTGCTGGAGAGACTGAAGTTACAGTCTTATATAACGTGATCACAATAGTGACATTCCACCACCTTTGCCATATTCTGTTGCTTAGAAGCAAGTTGCAGGTCCTGCCCACACTCAAGGGGAGGGGGATCACATGAGGTTGTGGAGAATAGGAGGTGGGGGGGTACATCTTAGAGTCTATCAGTCACAGAAAGAGGTCAAATGTTCCACGTTTTCCTTTCTATCTCCACCAACTCCACAAATTTGTCATAAAGCTCCTTATCCAGAGCTAGAGGAAGATTTATAATTTTCAAAAAATGTTTTAAAATCCCAACTGGGATGTTTATCTCATGCTGGTTGTTAAAAATATTATTATTTATTTCTGAAGACATGGAATTTCATTCTCATTAGTTGTATTATCATCTTGCTTCTGGAAAGAAGCTATTGCTTACAGGACGCCAGGGTTTAGCGGGGTTAGCAGGGTCATGAGATAAATATACAGCATCAGTTCTAAACCCTGTGTGTGAGCTCTAGCGGCCTTCCAGCCCAGACCCTTCTAGGTCATGCAAAGCCCAGCATCGTGGGCAATGCAAATAGAGTCGTCCTACAGAACTGCTCCAGCACAGGGCTTCTGGAGGACCGAAGGGACAGGCTTACAGTAAATAGAGAACAGAATACATATAATGAGAAATTGGTTATAGCGATTATAATTGTCACTGCTTTTTAGTGTCTCAAACCCAGTTGTACCATTGGAATGCAGCCTTCCTGAATTATAGCAGCTTAAAAAAATCTTTTCATCGCTATCACCACATACATATGTCTGTGTGTATATATATGTATGCATGACACCCAAAATTTAGCACCATGAATTCTCACTGCTGCTGCAAAACTCTGTTTCTTCTCAACCCTCTTGACGTACACTGCATCCAAAAGAGGCTTTGGAAATCTTCCAGAGCCCAGTTACTCTGGGGGGATGCCAACCCATTTTCCGTCTCCCTATAATTTCTTCAATAACTTCAGCATAGAGTGACATTGGTTTACCAAGGAAAAGCTAACAGATTTTTTTCTATAAATAACTGGTTGACTGTGCTGTGGTGACAATTTATATAATAGAACTCATGCTTAAATAATAAGGTAACAGCTTTGGACTGTGAATTTTAAAATGTTTTATTGAAATGTAGACTGATTAACAGGCAAGATTCTTCTTCTAATTATTTTAATTATAGGCTCTTAATGACAAGAAGCTGTAGAAATAAAAACACGTTAAAATTGCATTTTTAATGAAGTGGCACCTGGAAACCCCAACTTCTCCAAAGCAGGTAGCAGTAGCCTGTTGTTACCTGGAAACAACACATGTGTTCACAGAGGTTAAGAAGATGTTCGTTGTCGTTGGGGCAATAGGATTATTTATGACCCAATTTCTCAGAATGCAAGGAGGATAAAGCAGACACACAGCATGGTAAAAAGGACACTGGACTCAGAGTCAAGAGGCTGACTTCTAGTTCTGGTTCTGTTAAACTGCTTGGCTGTGAGTCCTTTTTACCTCTCTTGGCTGCCATTTTTTCAAATGTAAAACATCGAAGTTTTAGCTAATGAGCTCTAAAGCCCATTTAAGCTTTATAATTCCATGATTTAATTGTCCTATTATAAAAGTGAAACTTCCAAGGGAAATAGATCAAACATATCTGTCACGAAATATAAATTCATATGCGTACACAGTGATGTCAGCTTTTAGGAAATACACAGGGCTTTACATGGATTTTTTCATCAAAACTAAGCTGGACATTTATTCATGCACCCAGCACTATGCTAATACCACGTACATGTGGGTAGTAGGTAAGGTGGCAATTGAGAAAGGATAGTATTCATCCACCTACACATTCAGTCATTCATTTCCTAAGCAAATACTTATTTGCTTCTATCAGGGAAGGTCTCTGTGATACGGTAACATTTGAAGGGAAATTTAAAGGGAATGTGAGTGATGAGCTGTAGAGATTACCTTGGGGCAAAGCATTTCAAACAGAGAAAGAGCACGTGCAGAGGCTCTAAGGTAGGAGTGGGCTTGTTTTGTTCAAGGATTAGTGAGGCCAGTATGGCTAAAGCAGAGTGAGTGAGGAAGAACTCAATAGAGGATGAAGTCATGGAGTTAGTAAGGAGCTAGATCACGTAAGGCATTCAAAGAAATCTATCCTGTTCAGCATTAGTTGTACCCTTTTACTGGTCTTCAAGTCCAGAAGATTACCAGCCGTTGTCTCCACAAATAGGTCTTATCTGCCACTCTCCATTCTCTTTTTCGGGAATTCCTATGAGGGCCATGTTGGAGTCTTTCCATCTACTTTCTGTGTTTTCTAACTGGCATCTCATAGGTTTTTTAAAAAGTTTTTATTTAAATTCCAGTTAGTTAACATACAGTGTAACATTAGTTTCAGGTGTACAATATAGTCAATATAGGGATTCCATAATTCCATACACGCGCGGTGCTCATCACAACAAGCGCCCTCCTCAATCCCCATCACCTGTTTCACGCATCCCCCACCCCTGCCCCTCTGGTCACCAGCAGCTTGTTCTCTATAGTTAACAGTCTGTTTCTTGGTTCGCCTTGGCATCTCGTGGTTTTAATCTCTTTTACCATTCCATGCTGTGTTCTAGGTGAGTTTCTCAATAGTATTTTCCAGTTCTTTAATGATCTGTTCAAATACGTCCAGTCTAGGGTTTACCCCATTCACTCTGATTTTTATTTCAACAAATGCATTTATTGTTCCTGGGGTTTCCAATTAGTTATGTTTTTATATCCACCTGTTTGTTTTTTTTTTTAATCTGGCTGTTTTGTTTCAGCATTTCTTGTTCTTGTTCTTTATGAATGCTCTTCTCCCCTTTATCTCTTTGAGGCTCTTAAACATACCTTTTAAAAGACATTTTCATATTACTCTCTTATTTCCATTCCATTTCATCTACTCCTAGTTATTTATATCTTTAATCTCAGTTTTCCCAATGTGTTTTGGAATTTTGGTTTGAAGGCTCATCGTAGTTAGAAGATTTTATTGTTTCTCTCTCTTTATTCCCCCAGGCTCTGACGATGTTGTGGTTACTTTATCCTGGCCCTCCATGTCCCAGTGTAGATTTCTTTTTCCTTCTTCCCTTCTTCCCTCCCCTTCCCTCGCCTTCCCGCTTCCTAGCAGTTCAGAAGTGCCTGTCCCATTGACATTGAAAAGATTCTGTTACCAACTCGGGGGTGCTGCTTGACTCATATTCTTGCTTCAGAATAAGATCCATTATTTCCAACCTTTCTACACACTCAGCTTCATAGCCTCCACTGCTCCAGGCGAGGGTCCAATGAATCCTTTCCTCATCTTCCTTTCACGGGTGGCGAAGTCCGCAGAAGCACTGGATTCACTTGGTAAAACTGGCTCTGTTCCCTGTCTCTCATCAGATACATTTGGTCCCCGTTCCCACACCAGATATTAACATCTCACAGCCTGTGCCTACGTTCACACCTAGCAGCCACTGGCTTCAGCCTTGCTCATAGTATTATGTTTGGTCAATAAAAACTTTTATTTAGTTTTTGAGCATGCCCATTTGTATTTGGGTTTCTTTTAACATATTTTTGTCTCCCACTGTTAATGTGTTTGGAGCCCTGGGACAGGGTGTGGACCAAAAAGTGTTAACTTACATTTCATCTTCACCAGAAATCTTTTTGGGCAGAATTTGAGACACAAGGTAGACCTTAAAGAATCGATAAGCCCTGAGTAGGCTCAGTGAAAATATAATCCCAGGCCTGAAATCAGGAACATGTGGGACACATGGAGGGCAATGGGAGGAAACCAACCTGGCTAGAGAAGCCAGTGGCAATTGAGACCTAGGGAATCCCAGAGCCAAGGTTAGATGTCCTTTGCACGTGTCCCTGTAACAAGTTCTATGTCACACTCATCATTCCTTTGTAATTGCCTGAAGGCAGAGCCATGTATGTCTAATTTACCGCTGTGTCCTCTCTACCTTGTATGGAGCCTGGCACATAGTAGGTACTCAACAAATACGTGCAGAATAAGTGAATCAATATTGGGTAGACAAATTAGGGTGTGAAAAAAATATACTGATCGCCTGTCACTCCCTCAAACACGAAGCATTCATTCTTTCCTCTTCAGCTAATCAAAACCTTGCCCCTGCCCTCTTCTTTCTAGCAGTATCTTGTAATCTGCCATCCATTCTCAAAACTATAAAAATGCTTCACTTAAAAGGCTCCAACAGCCTTCCAGGAACAAAATAAAACTATTTTCAATTTTCACCTCATAAACCTCTCCGTGGTACCCCCGACCTTGGCTTTGGCGGCACCATGCTGCCCTGTCCTGGAGGCTTTGTGACAGCTGCTAGGTTGGACAGCTGAAGATACAAATGCCTCGTTATAACCAAGCATTTTACCAAGAGCCTGAACAGAGAGTAACTGGACAAAAGCCATGTTTTAGAAAATCAGGTCTGAATGTGAGAGACAAAGCCAACTGGAGAAGGGCAAGATTGGGGGCCAGGGACAGTCTACGAGACAACTGCCCCTGACTTATCCTTATAGGTCTTTCTGGGATCTTTCTTCTCCACGAGACATTTCCTGATCTACAGGTCTTGGTGTTCAAGTGCATGGCCTAGGATTTTAGTTTTTCTTCCTAGGACAAGAACCCCAGTGATGGGTACTTTGTATACCTCTTGCTAAGCCTCCTCTCTAGGACTAGGTCTTGTCCCGGAGACCCCAGCCTGCTGTCTGGGGCACTGGTTGCATGTGGGTAAAGAATGGCCACCTCCCTATCCACCTCCTCTACACGGCTCTCCCCACTGCATTCCCTGTGATTTCTGAAACAAGGCTAAGACACTAAGTGGGCCACCAGCTCCTCCCTACACACTCACCCCCAGCTTCCTCTGTCCAGGCCCTTCTCACCCTGGTGAGGGAGTGCCTGGTAGCTGTTGCTTGGTTCTGCCTCCCTACTGGTCCCATGACTGGTTGCCGAGGACCGTGATTTCTGGCACTCCACGCCTGTTTGGGGTTGGGACAGAATGCCGTGAGTGGGGCTGTTGGACTCCAATCCTAGAAAAGCTAAAGTCGCAGGCAGGTGATCTAAACAATGTCTCGGGCAAAGAGTTCTTTAGTTAGAAACCCATTAGCAATCCGAGGAGATGCTAGTTATCCAAGTGGGAGCACAAGTCCAGGGCTGGCCTTACAGTCAGATGACCTGATGGTTTGCTCCAGAAAGCTAGATCATAGCTCCAGAAATACCTACTGTCTGAGGTCAGGACCAGGCATATGAACAAAAGTAAGGGCTTAGCTTGTAGGTAGGGATCCAAATGGCTAACTCTCTGGATAGGGACCGCCAGCAGAGTGAGGAACCAAGCACAGCCTGCAGAGTTCCAGGACCTGTATATACATACTTAATCTAGCAATACAGCTCATGCAGGTAGCAATATAACTCATATTTGGTTTTACATATCAAACTGCGTTAAAGGCGCAAACATTATGACTCAGAGTCTAAAGATCTCTTCCCTCTGTAGGTGCTGTCTTATTCTAAAATTATGGTCCTGTAATAGTCCTGTTCTTTTTTTAGCTCCCTGAATTACTTGAGAGCTTTTCCCCCCAGGGGCTGGCTGGGGCTATTATGGACCACCTTTAAAGGCTGTAGGCAACAAATGACTCACCCAAGATGAAGATACTGCTCTCAGCAGCCTGTGGAGCAGCTCCGCACTCAAGTGTGTTCTTACTTTCTGTCCCTGTTTCTTCCTATCTGTCCCAGGTCACCCTGTTTAGCCCTTGGTTACCTGAGTGACCCTTCTCCCTCTCGACATTTCTCCCCACGATCTCTTATTTTTATTAATGCGCCCCAGGGCTGTGGGGTATCTGCCCATGGGTGACGCAACAGCCTTTTGGGGGATGCACTGCTGGGAGCTGGGAGTGGGAGGGATCAGCTTGACCCTGGGCTCTGTAGAGGAGACTCCAATCAAGCAGATTTGCTCAGCCTGCTCTTCAGAAGACGCCCGACGGCGTCTTTTCCTTGTTGCTGTTTCCTGATGCGTTCGTGGAGTTTGGGTATTTTATCTCATGGAGGTAATTGATTCATCATCTGTTTCAAATCCCCGCATTTCCCGAGTTGATGATCCAAGCCATTAAAAAAGCAGGAAGTTGGCTCTGCTACAAGAAACTGACAGCGATCTCATATGCTTTCAGACTTACCTCATTGTGAATTCCGAGGCCAAAAAAAAATTGTGAATTCCTGGCTCTGGGTCTCACCTGCCTGGTCTCTCCTCTCCTTTGAATCTGACTGAGTTGGTTGTGGGATACCTTCACGCAGAGACTTTTCTCCTTGAAATCGGCCTGCGTGTGACCTGGAAGGGGGATGAACTTTCCCTCCCTCTCTCCTTTCTCCCCTCGGGTCCCCTTGTCACTTTCCACTCTCTGCCTCCCAGGGCCGGTCAGTACGGGCTTACAAAGGCATCCTGGCTATTTCGGGAAGTGCTGTTCTTACAAACCGAAATGATCTGGTTGCTTTAGGAAGGGAGAGAGAGCCATACAATGATTCACTGACTCCTCTTCAGCTGTTCCCTCCTCCGAAGGTGCCAGGCCCTGTGCTAGCTGCTGGCCTTGTTTATAACCGCTCCGCCCCCCCCCCCCCCCCCCCCCCCCCCCCC